>NW_008824283.1:10180707-10180969 GCF_000699105.1 Pygoscelis adeliae | reverse complement strand
CCTGTGGGGGTGGTTGCAGCAATGGAAGCAGAGCAACTGGCAGCACAGAGGCAAACCCATCTGGGCTGCCGCACTGTGGCAAGATATTGCTGCCCGGGTGGAGAACCTGGTCGTAAAAGTCCGTCACGTAGATGCTCACACACCCAAGAGTCGGGCCACTGAAGAACATCAGAACAACCAGCAGGTGGATCCGGCTGCTAAGATTGAAGTGGCTCAGGTGGATCTGGACTGGCAACATAAGGGTGAATTATTTATAGCTGGG
>NW_008824283.1:10154363-10180682 GCF_000699105.1 Pygoscelis adeliae | reverse complement strand
GAGATGCAACATACAGATGGGCTCGTGATCGAGGGGTGGACTTGACCATGGACACTATTGCGCAGGTTATCCATGAATGTGAAACATGCGCTGCAATCAAGCAAGCCAAGTGGTTAAAGCCTCTCTGGTATGGAGGACAATGGCTGAAATATAAATATGGGGAGGCCTGGCAGATCGATTACATCACACTCCCACAAACCCGCCAAGGCAAGCGCCACGTGCTTACAATGGTGGAGGCAACCACTGGATGGCTGGAAACATATCCCGTGCCCCATGCCACTGCTTGGAACACTATCCTGGGCCTTGAAAAGCAAGTCCTATGGCGAAATGGCACCCCAGAAAGAATTGAGTCAGACAACGGGACTCATTTCTTAATTTGTTGTTTATTCCCAAGTCAGAATATGTAGTGCATATTGCCACAGGTCTCATGAACTGTGGGCAGTTATAGGGGAAGGTTCCCATGTTATTCTGGGGAGGCATTGAAACATACGTCCTCCATCAATTATCAAGATGTGAAATGGTGGAAATCACTTGTGGGAAGGCGGTTACTGTTGTACCTTGACCATTATGCATCAAAATTATAGAAGGATAACTCTTAAGTACTCCACTGTTGTGGTCAGCTGTCAGGGTATGTGACTATGGTTTCTGGATTACCTTCACAAGGGAAAGGAAAAAGAAATTAAGGTTAGTTTCCTAAAAAAAAGAAAAAAAAAGAAAAAAAAAGAGTTGGAATGCATCTTTGAAATGCCCAGCACACCAGTCCTCCCTTTTGGTGTCCTCCATCTCCTCAGATGGCCAAACGTATCAGCTTTCTTCCCTCCGCTTCTACTCGTTGCTCCTTGGTGGGATTCTCGCATCTTTTGTTCCTTCCCTCTCTTCCTCACCTTAGGCTTTTCCTCTGCATATTGCAGATGTGGATGCTAAGTTAAACCCACAGTTCTCCAGTACATGCAAACCAGCTCTTGAGGTTAGGGGCAGCTGTGATGGGCAGGACTTCAGACACACCTCGGGACAGCAGTCTCTAGTGCTGGGAGCTGAGCTACACCGTTTGACAAGTTACTTTTCAGCTGCTACCAGAAGTTTTTGCTCCCCTAGGTCAGGGCTTCGGGAAAGCACAAGAATCTTTAAACAGGAAGTTTTTTCTGTGCTATTTCTGGTTCCACCTGCTCTCAATTTCCCTGGAAATACTGCAAGAATGTTCCCTTGTTGGGATAATTTGTCACTTCCATTCTGGTCCTGACTGTAATAAGTGCAAAGACCAAACAAAATGAAAAACAATATGTCAGTGAATATTAAAGTCAGGGTGGTTTTGATCCTACAGTGTTGATTTCACTCTTGGGTAAAGTTTTGCATCTGTTCAGTTTTGTCTGAGTGTATAGTCCATCAGTCCACACAGCCATAGAGGAGACAGTAATTCAGTAGTACAAATTCAGAGATATCCCTTGCTTCTCTTGGCCACAGCTGTTGTAAGAGTAACCATATGTAACAGTTTGTGTATTCTTTGGGGGAAAAAATGTAGAAAATAGAAGGAGTTTCTGTGGTTCCACGCAGGAAGATTAGGTATCGGCACTCCCGCAGCTGCCTTTCATTGAACGTGGTTTTGTGCTGTTGGGTTGTTGGAAGAAACAGGTACACTGCATGAACTGCTGTCCTTCTGAGTCAGTATGAAGAAGCACTGTGGAGAACTTCAGCATTGTTGTTTCTTTGCTACAAGATGATCAAGAGAAAATTTGGCAGTAATTTTCATAGTCAAAGGGAAGGAAGAGGAGCCTTGTGGGGATAAGCATTGCTGGCATGGACATTTCACACATGCTTCATGTCTTCACGGATGCTTTCCTTAGAAGCAAGAGCAGTAGAAAGGCTGTGGATGTGATACCCCGCAAGTATCCACAGGTGATACTCCACAAGGATCCACAACGTAATGCTCCACAAGAAGTACAATACTTCTTCAAAGAATCTGGTATTAACAGAAAGATCTCCGTAACATTACTACATGATTTTTCATAGTGAACACAAACCAAGAGAGAGGGAAAAAGAAGGCCTTTCTGTACATTATCTTCAGTTTCCTAAACCAACCAGCATGTAATTCTCAGCGTATAAAGACTGACAGTGTTTTCCAGGATTTACTGAGACTGGTTACTCCTGGTTACTACTAAAGGCATTTTCACAACTGAACCTGACAGTCTGTTGTTAACTGTGGGTGTTGATTGGGTCCTGGCACCTTTTTTCCAGGTCATCAGCTGACATAACTGAAGGGGACGGGAGCACTAATTAAAATGCAAAGGTTGTCATCCTTATCATATCACAATCTGGTCTTTAAAATTGAAGCCGTCTTTTCATCCCTTTCCTGGTCTGCAATTGATTTGATTCCTCACTTGGTCACTCTAGCTCTTGCTCTGAGGTCCTGGAGTTGAGTTTTACTCGGCAGCTCAGAGAGGAGAAGGGGGAGAATATAAGATTTCTGCTTGGGCAATCGGGAGAGGAAATAGTTCAGATAAATCGCCCACCACCAAAGGCTCATTTTACTCTTGTCTCAGAAGTGGGAATGGCTGGGCAAGGAGAACGTGGCAGTAACCACTTGGAGACTTGTGATGGGGGATGAGGAATGGAAAGCCTTGGAATACTTCTGATTTAGCTTTAATTTTCTTTTCAGGGGCTTCTTGTGTTGCAACTGCTCGTAGCTGATTATCTATAATCAAGACATTTCAAACAAAGCCATTAACAGTAATATTTCTACTCTCCCTCTGAAATTCTTCATAAAGGTTTAAAACCTTAAACCAGATTGGCAGGTTGACATTTGCAAGAAGAATTGTTTTTACCATGTAAAACTGCTAGCATAAAAGAGACTAGGCATCATTAAGGATTTATTGAGTCTCTATTTTCTCCATTAAAGTACCGACTATTATTTTCAAATGAAAGATTTACCATAATGAAATCATTAGTGACTGTACATTTAGGGTTTTTTTTGACAGCACTCCTAGCTATTATAGCCAGGCAGTCAGACTGCCTCTAGGGCATGCACAGCAGTGACAACTTATCTTTTCCTCTTTGATAGGAGATGGAGAATGTGACCAGAAGTGAGCAGATGTCAGAATGATCATAGCTACCTGCAGTTCTTTCTTTTTTAAGGTCATGGTGTAATAGCTCTTTGGCTTTTTACTTTGTTTTCTTTCTTTAATTGCAGACCTAGTTTTTTAATGACTGAGTGTGCATTACAAAGGCAGCCTTGGGGAGTGATGTGACGAAGAAATGGAAAGTGAAATATCTCATTACTGCCCAAGTAGGGAAAAATCAGTCCATGTTAAGCTTTTTAGGACTTTAGCATTCAGTTCATGGGAATTTTGAAATATGGGAGAAACTGATGACAGTACTTACATATTTACAAGGGATTGGAGGTAGGGGAATTGGATCCCTGGAGGTGTCAAAGATCTGATTGCTGTCTGTCTGCAATTTTTAAAGAGAAGCTAGCTATGTGGTGAGGGCAAGTCAAGCCTTCCCAGGTAACAGTGACAATCTCTGGAGGCAGACTGCCCAACGAAAAGATTTTTTTCTGTCTCAAACTGTTGATTATTCTTACAGACCTAATGAATCCTTCAGACTAATAGATATGCATCAAAACACCCATTGTTTTGGTTTGACATTCAATAGCAAACAAGTGCATGAGGTTTGATAAAGTAATTTGATTACAACCAAATAAAATGTCAAGGTTTCAGTATCTTGCAATTGTGGATACTCTCAATAATTGGCTTTAAAAACCTCCAGTTAGCGTCTTTTGGTGGAGTGCCTATTCCTACCCACATGATGTGGCATCCAGTAACCATGCAGTCCCTTTTCCCCATCTGTGGTACCATTTTGTCAACTCCAGACTGTCAATTCAGCATTGCGGCAACAAGTAACGAACTAAAATCTGGAGTAGGTGAGGTTAAGCATGCTACTTTAAAAGGGTATTTCTGTTCTTGAAAATGGTATGTAAAGCAGCGTTGGGGCTCGCTGTTTGATCAAGCAGACCTTCAAAGTAAATTTGTTTAGTGTACTTTTTGATTATCAGTCCTGAAATCTCAGCATGGGATGAGGTTTGTTCATAAACAACAGTAAAAAAACGTTCCGCTCAACAGTCTGTATTCCTTGGCATGGATCAACTGTTTTCTGCTATGATCAGCAGAGGTAGCCTCTTCTTGCAATAACACATCCGAGGGCACCGGCCAACCCACCAGCTTCTGCCTTCAGTAGCGGATGCTAATTCATTTGTCTGCCAGGAGGAATGGAGGAGAATACGTCTCCTTTCCTTTCTTTGCCAAGCATCAGGGGGAACTACATGTGCAAACGTTCCTCTCGCAGAACAGTCGCCCGATCTGCTGTGCGGCCGGCACCTGGGGCAGTTGCACGGTGCTTACCTACTTACAGATATATCAGCTGCAGGTTGCTGCCTCTCTTCTGCTGCCCGCTTCTGCTCTTTGGTGGGTTTGGAGCATTTCCTAGATGAGGGACACTGGAGCCAAAAGCTCAAAGTGAAAACTCACCTGTGACAGTGAAAGTCTGTCTTAATTCTCAGAAGATTTAATAGTTACCTGGGATTGTGTGAGTCCTCTGTATTTTGTCTCACAATTGTCTGCAGAATTTTCATGGAAGGGAACCAGGAGGGGGAAGAAGATTATAATGCCCAGATTTTTAGAGGTGATGGTGCAAAGGGTGGGATTGTGGAAACAGAACAGCTCTTTCAGATATAAAACATGATAAATTGCATCAGCATAATGATGCTCAGCAGAAGCAAGTGAGTAGCAGAAAAGGAATGTAATTTCAATTATGCCATAAATTCACTTTCGGCTGGCACGGACAGCTATCAGAGGGCAGACAGAATTTCCTTCCTAACCTTAATGGAATACAAGCACTCCAGTTTTAATTTGCAATTGTCATTTCTTCTTTGGTGCAGCAGAGGTTGGAAGACACCTTCCCCCTTTTTTTGGTATGAAGTTTATTTGCCTGGAAGCATTCATCTGTTTGTATTATGCATTCCCTGCTTTTTTACAATGTGAATTTCCTGTGATGATCTCATGATGTTTACAGCATTCCTTGCAATGGCATAAACAGAGATTGATGCCTTGTTTTCATATTTGGGTGTTGTAGGGAATAGCCACATGCAAACTGCTGCTCAGCCACATCCAGGGAGCCCAGCTTGAGACCTGTTTCAGGTGCAAGGTAGATCCTCTGCTAATGCCGTCAAGCTTGAGGACTGTCTCCACTGAGTTCCAGGGGGATTTAAACAGTAGTGGGAAAAGATAAATTAATAAAGAAGAAAGAGCGTGCTGAAAATAAATTTAAACTACTATTGATTACTATTACAGCTACTACAGAGAAAAGAGTCATTGAGAAAAATATCAGGAATGTGCAGGGCTGTTGCGTATGCAAGAATTTCTAGTAATCTTAAACAGATTTTTAGCCAATATAGCTATTTAAAGTATGAGTGGCTCTTTCATACTCACAAAAATGAAAGGAAGGAATTTCAGAGTGTTTACTGACATTTAGTAATGTATTTGGAGCTATCAAAATGTTTTCAGCTGGAGACCCTTACTGTAATTCACAAAAGTTAATAAATTACATCATGGAGTTCTCTGTGTGATTTACCCCAGGCTTACTGATGGGAAAAAGTGAGGCACAGGATTATTTAAAACGCATACTACTTTTTTCTGGTTTTTTGTTCCTGATCTCTTGAGTAGCAATAGCCATTGGGCTTTGAGACCCAGCTACTATGCAATGAATTCTTATCCTGCAGCTACAGTAGTTTGTCCAGGGATATGTTTGAAAGCAGCTTGATATTTTATTTTACTTTTCAGATTAGAATTGTAATGTATGTGTGTGGCTAAAGAGTTTCTGCCCAGTTTGGGTATCCTTTCATTGACAGCACTCCAAATCACAGCTTTTAACAGCGGTCTTTAAACCCCCATCATTTCTCCTGGGTGTTTACTGCACAAAAAGTGTTTCTGCTGCTGCTTACTTTGCTTCCCCAGTCCAAGACAAAGTGACTTTTATACTGGCACAGAGGGTTGCCGGAGGCAGAAGCTATTACAGAATAACTTGTTGGGTAGATGGCGTAAACAAGTCACCAGTCTGTGAAACTGACTGCTACATGATTTTCACCGAAGGGCAAGGATTTAGGGAGACTCAAAGGAGACTAGGCATGCATCTGTATAAAGTGAGCAACCAGACCTGTCACACAAGTGCAAATATTACCACAAGTTTTAGGAATGAAGGCAACACTGGATTTAGGATTTAAGTGCATATCAAATTTGGAGATTTACATGGGGTCCCATTAGCTTCCTGCAGAAGCTTCTTCTTTCAGGCACCATTGGTGATCATCCCCAGCTTGCTTCCCAAAGGGAATGTGCGGGTGTCTCTCAGTCTGCTATGCATAACCTTGCTAAAAACATACTCATTGAAGCTTAGAGGCTTCACAGCCCCAAATTCCTAACAGAAGGGATTACATCTGAATTGGCCCTAGATTGAAACTCCAGTTTCATATTCTTCCTCCATCTGAGCTATTAGAAATCCCATTCAAATGTCAAAAGTCCATTTCTGTAATGTGTTTTGGCATCTCATTTTTTTTATTCTCAATACAGCTTCCAAACATGGCTGGCTTTTCTTAGTTGATGCTTATCTTCTCCTTAGGAACTTTAATTAAAAATAGTACATCCTAATAATGCAGCTGCTTGTGTAATTTTTTGCTGGCAAAATAAATTAAATTTAGGTAGGCTGTATCATCTTACTGCTTACTAGTGGAATTTTTTTTAAACTGGAAACTGCTAGATGAACGTCTAATCAGTAATTCAACTGAACCAAGGTCTTTATTCTTAATATTTTCTCCCAATGGCGAATGAAGGAAAGATAATGTTACAGAATTTCTAGGAAGTCTGAGAGTCCAGTTTTTAGCTAATGCATGGCTTTAACAAGCCTTTTTAGCAAGGTTTAGACTATCATCATGGATGTATAAGCTTAATCCTGACTGTAGGAAAATAGGATTTAGTGCTGCTCTGTACCTTCTCAGCAGAGTTGGAGTAAACAGGATTTGTGTGGGTAGGTATCTGCGAGGAACAGCTGCGTAACAGATCTACAGTCACTTGTGGAGCCTGTGGGCTGCAGCATCACGGGGGGATTTGGGCTCTGGGTTCATGCAGGGGAAGAACTGCCGCTCAGTGCCAGGCTCAGGCCAGCCTCCTTCTCCAGGACACGAAGGGATGGACACGGTGCGGCAGAGCTCAGCCCAGCCCAGTGGGCACCGCTTTTTGTGCTGGGATTGGAGAAGCCGAATCTAGGGAGGGATCAAGCTCCACGCGGAGATACGTGTAGTCCTTTTCATTGATCACCGAAACATGTTAAAAAGTGTCCTCCGAGTTTTTAAATCCTTTGGACAGGGGTTATATAAAATCTATTGGTCCCCTCTTTACATTTATCAGATCTAATGTAGGAAAAACAGGAGTAGTAAGTATGACCAAGGCACAGGAGTTGTACTCACACAGGTTGGAAGTGGAAGGAAGGAATTAGACAGACCAAATGTTAGGTGTACAGGTTGGTGGCACTGCTGAGGAAGTGAGAAGAGGACAAGAACTAATCCCATGCCACCTCAGCACTGCTTGGAAAATTTGACCCAGAAGATTTTGGGATTTTATTACATCTTTATTAATTATTATGCTGAGTGTCCTGAGTCATTGGGGAAGGAACCAGTGGTGGTTTTCCGCATCTTCTGTAGGCTAGAACTGATGGGCAGGTAGGATTAAAAGAATTTTGTATGAGTTCAGTAAATAAAGCAGTGCTTAACTGCTTCCCACGAACTGCTGGTCTCCAGGCAGACCTTCACAGCAAACTCACGTTACCTGACTTATTCCTCTCCTCTCCCCAGAAATAGATAACTTCATCAGTTGGTCCCTTGGATCACCTGTCACTCTAATGTGCGTGGTTAATTTAAATACTTGTGTATTTTACTACGATTTTACAGAGTGCTGCATTGTCAAAGAAGCTGTGCCTTTGAATCGTGGGCTCCCTTTATGGTTGTTTCACTTATGGACGTACACTTATATCATCCTACTAGCATGCAGGAGATGTGAGTGACCTACTTGCCCACCTCTCAGTGAGTGGACACACGCTCCTGCTGGGTGCTGGTGTCGCTTGCCCGGGCTCGCTGGGATGGCGCCTGCGTGAGACCGCACACCCGGTGGGTTGGTGCTGGTGGGGCCAGGGCTGCACTGTGGTAAATCCCTGGGAACAGGGAGTCACCCTGTGGCTCAAAGCCACCCCTGGAGCTGGAGCCGAACCCGAACCGTGCGGCAGCCCTGGGAAGCAGCCACGCGCCCGTCCCTGCAAAGGCAGCATCCAACATGTCCTTCTCCTAATGCTGCCCTCCCTGAAGGATTGCTCCATTAGGAGAGGGCTGCCCAATGGCAGCACGGGGCTCCTTCCCTCACACCCCGCATCTATCACACAGGAAAATGGAGCAGCATTGCTATTTGCACCCAAAATGGCCCCAAGCCCAGGCAGGAACCACTTTTCTCTGCACTAACTGGGATCTTGGAAACCAGGACAGTCTTGAAATGCGTCTTACAGCCCTCTTTGTAGGTAGGATTGATTTAGAAGTCCTTGCACATGTGAAAGAGTAGGCGATGGCACGGAGGATCTGGGAGTTGAAGGCTACCTGAGAAGGAAGTATGTGCTTCCTATCACACCCCGCCCTTTGAATCAAGTCACACAAAGGGGGATTAATCACTGACTTGCAAAGAACCTTATTCTTCAGGTTAGCGGTGAGATGCAATTTTGCTCTTCTTCAGGAATTTGGTATGCTTCATATGTCTACTTCTGACTCATGTTCTTTGTGTTCAGTGGGAATTCAAGCGGTCGATGGAAAAGGTGATATGGGGAGGTCTTTACCAAAAAGTTGAAAAAGGCAGAAAAACCGAAGGTTTGAACTTCCTTGGAGGCTATTCCTTTGAGCCAATATTCAAGGACATGGAATAGCAGGGAATTACTGATATCAACCCCAAGGCTTTTCTGACCCACTGCACAGGTTCTAGCTCTGTGCAGAGAAATTACACGTGGTCTTCCCTAGGTGAATACTGAGATGTGTATTAGAGGCACACAGAAACTCCAGCGAGAACTGTCTGGAGCTGTTAACAAACTTCACTTTCTGGCATGCCCACCCCTTAGACCTTTGCAAACACACAGAGTATTCATCTGAGGATGCAGAGGTTTGTACTCCAGCAAATCTGTTACAGTATGCAGCAGATGCTAAACAAGAAATTCTTGAACAACTGGAGGTGGGAGGTCTTCAACATTTTCCATTGTAAATGTTAATGTTTGTAGCAGACAGAAGGAGTATTGTATAAAAAGTTAACGCTTTCAGATTTTTCTGGTGCTGACCTATGGCAAGGAGGCCAGTATTTGCATTATTTCCATGGTATTTTTTTCATCAGGGAGGGGTGAAAGCAAAGAATAAAGAGATTTTAACTTGAAGCCATTTGTTCCTGTGAAAGTATGATTTAAAGTGGAAACCTCTTTAAAAGTAGAAAGGGATGAAATCAAGAGCTGGCAAGGTAGAAATGTTTTTTGATTATAAATAAAACTTCCAGTTAGAGATAGGTATGCCCAAATTTTTCTGGAACATTTTTTCTATCAGAGAGACCATTATAAAATGCTAGGTTTCGCTACCTTGATTGCAGGGGTATTATTATCAGTTTATGTGGTGCCAAAATATCCCAAATACTTCACAGAAAAGGCAGAAGCCAAGTTCTCTGTCATAAAGAATCTACAGTTTAGAAGTGAGGCTTACATTAACTGTTTTAACAGCTAACAATTTTCTAAACCGTTGGCTGTAGTATATCTAAAATTTTTAGCAATGATATACCCTCTAATGTTTTCCTAAAAGACATGCAGTGGAGCGTAAATATAATATAAAAGGCAATTTATGCTGAGAAGACAGACTTGTTTGCGGGTACACACTGAAAGGGATTGTAATAAAGTCTTACTCAAAGCTCCTGCATAGACTCAGGCTGCAGGCAGGTCTCCTACGTATGCATGAGTCAGGGGAATATATTGCCAACTGTGAAAAGGCAAGCAACGTTTGCAATCTCTCTCTTCCAATTTTCTCCTGTAATGCAGCTGCAGCATTGTTCTCCCTAACAAACTCTCTTTCTTAATTTAGCGATGATAAAGTACCTCTGTAAACCAAGTGGTTTTATGCTGACCTGCTGCACAGCGGCAATGAAATATAAAAAAAAAAAATGGTTCCTGTCTTTGATTCAGTTGCTTTTTACATTCTGGTAGAGGTTGTTCCAGCTGTTTTCCAGAAAGTTGTGTGTATATCAAATACGTTAAGATGGCAGCTGAGGTTTAGATGACTTGTTGCGCCGTTTCCAAAATTCATGGCTAACTCAAGGAGGCCCTTGTCCCAAAAGAGCAGAAACAAACAAATGCAAGTCAGAAGCACGTACAGTATTTGTGAAAGCAGAAAGGTGCATTTTGATCCGGCCAGCAGCGTAACACAGGTCGCAGTGCCACCCTTCCTTATGTGCCGGGAGGCATCACGCTCGTTCAGATGGAAAGACCCACTATATGCTCCTGATCGGTGTAAACTCTCACGTGCCTCCCGGAGGCTCTCAGCTGCTTGAGACAGGGGTTTACCAAGGTGTGAACATTTCAGTCGATTGTATCTTGGTACATCAACTCTGTTATTATATAAGTCTGCTTCCCTTGA
This sequence comes from Pygoscelis adeliae, assembly GCF_000699105.1. Classification (NCBI taxonomy): domain Eukaryota; kingdom Metazoa; phylum Chordata; class Aves; order Sphenisciformes; family Spheniscidae; genus Pygoscelis; species Pygoscelis adeliae. The sequence goes on along the minus strand of NW_008824283.1, from coordinate 10,169,947 downwards.
TCCTTGATGCTTTCTATTTTTTATGTGGATATAGTGCTTAAAAACGAGGGTGGTCTGAAGAAGTTGTAACTGCAGCTCTGCATAGGGCCAGTAAAGTGTAATCCTGCCATGTTGCTGTTGAGGAGCGTATGTGCTGCTAACAGCCATTCTTAGGGCACCTCTTGACAGCAGGGATGCCTCTGAGGAGCAATCAGAGGTAAGTCACTATTACTTAGTGTAGATGTAGAGAAAGCTCCTTAGGTTATGTCTCCATTCACATTGGGTGCTCTTATTGAAAGCTTAAAAACAGGCCAGAATGGGTAAAGTCCTTGTGATTCCTCATGTTCTGATCATATTGATGAATTATGTGAAGAGGGATTCAATTCGTCCTTTGAAGTTGCATATCTTCTTAACCCACTGGAACAATTCTTGATTCACAGTCCCTCTGTAAGCTGGCGTTCGTAACTTGAGGTAATCTTAGGGGATTGTGTTGAGTTCCTGTCCAGATCGTCAGAAACTTCAGAATGGGATTTCCAGTTTTGGAAACAGGCATGTGATTCTCATTCATCGTATGCAACAGTGGCCTCAGTCCTTTTTATTTGAGTGAATTTTCATTCCTGGCAACTTATATGATGAGGTCTTTTGCTCAGTGCAAGCACAGAACAGGTGAGCCTGACTACAGCCCATTAATGTCAAAACGAGACGCTTAAATGAAATTGAACACAGCTAGTAAAGAAAGTAATGGATAAGTAAAAGTATCTGTGCTGTCTTATTCAGCCCTCTAAATAAAATATGCAGATGTAGGGCATGTAGAACATACAGCCATAGTGCACTTTATGACTATGTGGGCACATCCATGGAGATCTATAAAAGAGAAAGAGAATAAATGTAAAGGTTGTCTAGTGGCACCATCTGTCTCCCTGAATTTATTTTTCTGTCCATTTTAAGCAGGTGGATCTGCAAAATAAGGCATTTCATCTTCTTAAAGTGACAGACTGCCAACTGGATAGGTTTTACACAACCCCCAAATTTGCTTCCCCCTGCATCCCATAATAAGCCCTATGCCCCTTGAGGCAGTAACCCCCCTAGTTTGCATGGCAGTCCAGGAAGAAAGTTTCTTCCCCTCAGCTCTTACTGTGTGTCCCTCCAGGGACAACAGCTTAATCTTCTCCTTTGATGGAGCACTCCTCGTGCTTTGTTTTCACTGATTAGGTTACTTGGGTTCCTCCACCTCTCCTCTGATCCTCTCCAGGTCTTTATATTTATTGTGATAAAGTCTTTAGTCACGTAACCTTACACCCTCATTTTTCGTTCTTTATTTTTTTCCATTTTTTGAGGTGTAGCTTTTTTATAACAATAGCCTTGGTACTCCTGGGTCAGTCACTCTCAGGCCAAATAAAATTAGCAATCTGGCAGCGGATACCAGTGGGTAGCTAGGCTGTCTTGAATCCTTCTCCCTCCCAGGTCACATTGCCATCGATACCACTTGGGCTCATCATTTAATGAAAAAAATTCAATGGTCACATTGTTTAACGTTCCCAGAAGGAACAACTTAGAATAGAGCTGCGAGACATACTCCGGGTTATTGTGGAGGTTTTAGGCATTTACCCTCTTCTACTGGATTGTAAAACCAGAAATATGTGTCCTGTCGTTTGATGAACACATGCCCCTGGAGTATTTTCTTTTCTTAGAGGGGCAGGAAAATCTGCTCTATCGGTTCTCTCTTGAAACTCCTCCTTCTGGAAAAAGTGTAGCACAGTGCTCTGGTTATTCCAGCATCGCTACTGCATAAGTAGTGTATTGTAGTTTCCAGTATTGCAGCTGTTCACGCCTTCAGCTGCATTTTCAGTACTTAGAGAGACAATAATGAGGAAAAAATGTCTGTGTAGGAAGTACATTTTTCCAGATCTGTTCAGTCTTAGTATTCAGTTGGAGTAATGAGGAACAGATGAATGCTAACAACATGTTTTTTGAAGTCCCCTTTTAGTGAAGCAGCTTTGCTTGGAGCAGTTGTCCACAGTGCCTTTAGAGACAAGTGGACATACTCAAGGTGCTTTAGACAAACCACCAGATAAGCAAGAGTCACTTAAGCTTTACTCACCATCAGAAGAGAAGTTTGTGCCAGTTTGGTTGCTCTTAGCAGTTCCTGTTTGGGTGTCTTCTGTTGCTTGATGAAAGAAAAATTTTTATTACTGTTGACTTCATGCAGTGCTTTTGCACACTGTGTAGCACACTAGGTAGCACACTTTACAAACCAGGGGTGACCAGCTTCTTCCTCTTAATACAGGGGTCTGATCCAGCTTCCTGGTATGTGGGACTGCGCTCATTAAACATAGGTTATTAAAAGAGATGTAGCTCTTGTACCACCTTGATTTGTACATTTTGATGTTATTTAGTGCTGCTGTTGATCCCTGACAACTGATTTACATCCCAAAGATGTTAGGTTAGTACTAGCTCAAGGCTTGTTATGCCTCTTTTCGTTGTGTGTCACAGACATCTCAAAGGCTGATGGGGAAGGCATCAGGCTGAAGAAAAAGGGGCCACATGTAATGAGCTGTACGTTCTTGTGAGACCTTCATGGGAGCAGGATGTGTCAGTCCTTTCTCCATAAATCTCTCCTTTCACTCCGGAAGTCTGGGAAACTGAACTTCAGTTTAAGCATCAGAAAATGCCGCCGCTGACAAAATTCCTTAGCAAAGTGTTCATTTGGGGTAAACGCTTGCCTCACCAAAGTCCAAATGTGAGTCCAAATGCAGCGTTCTTCATTTACTGCCTGGCATAAAACCATGCACAAAGAAATACAGGCTCAGCTGAGATTAAAATGAATATCAGAAGGTGGTTGGAGAGATACTATCAAGTTCTACCTTCCCATCCAAAGAAACAGCCTTCCCTGACTTCACTTCTGAGGTCTGAGTTGGCCCATGCTTGCTGATTTGAGACCACAGATCAAAGGGAGTGTGGATCCAAAAATAACCACTCCTGTGTACTCAGGCCTCATTTTACAATTTGGTATACTCCGTTTTTTTACATTTTAGAATATTCTCGTTTGCTAGAAGTGCGTAGGTGTTGCCTAGCTGCTCAGATTTAGGATTGTAATGGCACTGCCTGAAAACAGGCAAAAACAAATCTGAAGGAGAGTCCTGAAAGGGCCACAAAACTTCATATTGGAGGTCTGAAAGTAGTCTACAGCTGGTAAGAGCAAGGAGGAGACTTCCTGGCTGGGCAGATTATCCCTATTAACTTACCATCAGGCTTCTTACCCATTTCTCTGAAGCAGCTGGTGGTGTCTGCAGCAGAGATGTGATACCAGAAGATGGATGGACAACTTGATTAGTCTCTGTATCCTCTTCTTACATTTCTGCTAAAATGGTATTCGCATTTACAGGCATTCAAGGACAGTCTGCTGTCCTGAAATGGACCCATTCCTTTGAGAGACGTAAATTGGGTGAGGCAGACCAGGGACAGTCCATCCCAGTTTATGTATTTATGGTAAGCTTTTGCCGACAGTGAGAGTTTCCTTTGTTTTTTCTAATTTGTATTCAGCGTCTTTTTTCATTTGTGATGGAAGAATGATCCCATATGAAGAATTCAGTATTGGTCACTCATTTCACAGCTGTGGCCATGCTTTTCTTTCTTAATAATGAGTGTAATTATCACCAGCTAGGCTTGTTTGTGGTGGGACTTCACAGCTTGGAATAGTTTGCACCTTTTCTATCTCACGGGCATGGTACATTCTTATTTTTCCATTTGCTAAGATAGCTACAGTTCTCTTTATTGCTTTTAAAAAAAAAAATCTGACAAGCACTAGCATTAAAATTAGATTACATTACTTTAAAATAATAAGGTCATCAGCAGAAAAACTGTTTGGGGAAAAGGAAATGTCAGAATAAATAGCCAATTTTCACAAAGCAGACAGACAGATGGTTTGCTCATTACCAATACATTCCTGAAATGCCCTCTCCTGCTTTTCCTTTATTCTGTAGCTGAGCACCCTACTGTTTGGTGGATCAGTGTCTGAGAAGCCAGTTGCTGGTCTTTAGGAACTTTAAATTGAATCCTATGATTGCATAGTATTCAGGGGAGCACAGAGTGCGCTGTCGTCCTTCTGTTAGATGGGTGGGGATTAATCAATCATCTCTCGGGCAGAAAACCCCTGGGAATCGAGGGAGAGCTTCGAGGGCCCAGGCCAACGTGGGACTGATGTCAGACTTTGGTCCGCAGAGAAGAGGGGAGAGTGTTTTGCTATTCTTGTGATGTGGAGATTACAGATATCTGCAGAGAACAGGGACTGAGCATTTCCCTACCAAATGACGTGATTGAATAACACGCTCTCTTGCTTTTCCAGAAGTGGCTTGGAAGAACTGGTTGGACATGGAAGAGCAAGTTTAGTTATGGACTAGATGAGCAGCAGCTGGGGCGGACTTCGGAGTAGCCTCATTACTTGTTGGTCAGAGTGTTACTTCCAAGTATAAATTTGATTTAAGTGTTCTTTGTCTCTTACTTCCAGATAGCTCTCACCGTTGTCAGGCCGCTCTCGTCACTTACACAAGCCTCTGGTTGCTGTTGCTTTTGTCACTAGGTTGACCTTACAACTAATCTCTTCTTGGGGTCTTCCCTAATGTAGGTTTCCAGACCATTAGGGAAGGACCCTTTTGGGGGGTGTCCTTACCCCTGCAGCCTGTCCCACTGGGATTCAGGCCCTGCAAGCTCTTGTGAAGCCACTGGTAGCAACTAATAGACGTGAATTGAAAAAAATTGCTCCAGCCAAAGCAGCCTTTATGGTCTCATGTCCACAAGTGGAGGTCACCAGGGATGCAAGGGGTTCCCGGGGGGAACATGCTCCTGTCCCCCCTGATGGCATGCCTGTTTGTCTGCATATGTCTTCATACCAGTGGCAGCCTCTTCTACTGAACTCAACACACTTCTCTTTTTGAAGGTCCTTGTCTTTTGTCAGAGCTTACAACAGGGAGAACGGCTCTGACTGTAGGACTGCAGCTGAGAAGTAGCTTCTCAGAGCTGTAAACCATTGTGGTTTGTGGGGAACTTCTTACCTATACTGCATTTTTTACTTTTTCTCTTCTCTTTGATTTAATGCTTCACATTTAAGACAGCAGTATAGAATTACATAGGGGAGCAGAACTGCGCACACTGACCATAAAGGTGTAAAACTGGCACGTTCCCGGTTTGACAGAGCTTTGAACGAACTTCATCTCTGTTGGCAGCAGCTGTATCGTGGCTGGCTTATGCCAAGCTGCACCTATTAACACCGATGCTGAATTTGGCTCATTTCCAGGATAGCTGCCATAATGTGAAATGACATATGTGTTTCCAGTGTGGGGGAACATCAAAGGAAATCGAAGAATAAATTATGACTGCTATTTGTGTAACTGTGAAATCATCTGAGGTATATTTATTTGCAATACCTGTCTGCTTTTTAAATTATGCCAAATTATGCACAGATTTTATGCCAGCATAATAGAGAGAGTTTTTCTAAATGCAATGCAAGATAATTACACAAGAGCTATCAGCTGATCTTTTAATTTCTATTGCCCGGAGAGTAATCAAGTGACCTTAACTATAGCTGTTATTCTACATATAATATGCAGATCTTTTCAAAACCCAGATTTAAAGATTAATCCTTGAAAAGATTTAATCCTTGCAACAATCCTGTGAGGTACATACGTGAGCAAACTGCAGTCCAGAAATTAGGTGGTACAAAAATTGGTGTTAAACTAGATATTCTTCTTTACCACATCTTTGCCTGCATCTGCTGCTTCGGTTGTCTATCTGTGTGGGGTAGAAATAGAGCTGTAAAGAAATCAAAATCCTGACCTCTCTTGCAGAATAATCTGCTTATTCTGCTCTGAAGTGGGGGTAGTCTCAAGACATTTTTCTTCCTTTTTCAATGTGTCTGCCTGACCTTTGCAGCTGAACTTTCGGACTCTGCTGACTGTGCAGCCTCTTCAAGGCTCTGCAAGAAAGTCTACATATTTTAGGGGTTGTTTGCATCATAAATATCCAATTGTAGGGAAGAAAAGAAAAATCAATATTTCTTTTCTTCATTTAGCAACTTTTTACAACTGTGCGCAAAGATCCAGGCATGTATGCACAAACATCCAAGAGTAATGAGGTTTAAAACTCATGGTTTGGAGAAATTTGCATCAGCAGTGTGGGCTCTGGGCCACTTTGTTGCCAGTTATCCCTTTTTGTTTGGGGTACTGCAATGTGCAGCTAATGCGTCATGTGGGAGAGGACAAAGAGACTTCAATGGAGTCTGAAATTTCAGCTAATCTCTCTGTGGTGACATACTGACAGATAGGAAAGCAACAGTAGGATCATAAGGAAACAAAATTGCAAAATTAAAAAATTGCCAGAAGAGCTGAAAATACCAGCCTATCTCTAATCTGGGAGCAGCCATCTGACAGTATACTACCAAGCTAGTATCCTAAGAAACACCTCAGAACTGCAGGATTTTCTACATTACGGTTATTCTGTTTTCATTTTCAAAAGACTGAAATAGCCAAGTAAAACTGTAAGAGCTAGCGATGATGTTAAAAACTGTAATCCCTTAGGTGACATTATTGCACCGCTGTACCCAGAATATTGATTCAGAAAAGGACTGGGTGGTTTTTAGGTTCTGTTTTCATGATCAGTGGTTGAGAAAAAAAGGCTTTTGAATCAAAAGATTGGAACAGAAACATTCAGACTATAAAAGCCTATATGCATTTGCATTCATTGTTAAAATCCAGCCGAAAGGAAAATACTGCTTCTGCAGATTATTCCTGCATTAGACCCCGCGTAGTTTCCTGCTGTGAAATATATCCGGAAGTGCTGTTCTTGCACTGGGAATGTGTTAATGCAACGGCAGCGGTGGGGGCATCTCTCCCTCCACGCGGCACGCAGGGACACCTGGCATTACTTCCAATCTCCAATGCTTTTGGTATTACAGCATTATTATTATTAGGAAAATCAGAGTCCCCTGGCTTCTGTGGAGAATACTATTTCCAGAAAAATTTGGGAGGAAGAGCAGTTGGTTCAGAGGAAAGCTTGTCAAAGCTGCTTTTTAAAACATCTAGTAGAAGTACGATCAGCTGGTAGCCTGGAGTATTTTCAGCAGGCTATTTGCAGACAGTAATTGCAAAGTTTTAAAAGCCTCTTCCATTCTCTCAGCTCTTACCCTGGGCTCAGCTCTTTAGCATTGGCCAGCGAGCATCCTTCCATTGCAAGTTTATTGTGTGACTGAATATTTCAGCCCGGGGTCTTAATGAATATGTCTAGCATTCCTTGTGAGAACTGTACAATCCTACATGTGAGTTTGCAGAGAGGCTTGCTGCTTAAATTCACAGTTATTATGAAAAGCCACATAGAAGTTAGAGGGCAGAGGAAAGAAAGAAGTGTCTAAAGAGAAGAAAGGCAGGGCCAGAGGAGAGCATGTCATTCAGAGGAGCCGTGTGAAATCTGACAAGTGTGCATAAATATTGGGCCTGCCCATAATAGGGCTGTGATTCTGCAGTTCGTACTGAAGTGAGGTCAGTGGGATGCCTTGCATGACTAATAATGAACCACTCACATCAGTACGTGCAGCACAACTTTGGAGCCTGAATAGCTGCAAATACTATAGAGTCACTTTGCTCTGTAGAAATAAAAATGGTTATTGAATTTTGGTTGTGGATAGGGTTTTTTTTTTTTACTTTTTTATTATTATTTTTGTCTTATTTGGGAGCAGAGTATTTTTTATTTTATGTCTCAGTAGTGCTGAATGGTGTTCAAAAAATTTTATTTTTAAAGAGCATCACTGCTGAATCATTTGGAAGGAACGTAGAGCCACTTATTTCATCCTGCAGTATCTGCAAGTCACTGCTGGAATCATAGCAACAAGTGATAAAGAGCGTACATAATGCTGTACAGGAGCTTAGTGCCACAAAGTGAGGTTAAAAAAAATTAAAAACTATCTTCTTTAAGCACCAGTCAGAATCAATCATTTGCTATTCCTAAAGTGTGAGTAGTTTTATTATCTGAAAAGTGGGAGGAGATTTCAGATAAGCATATGCCTTCTAATAAAATTGATAATTTATGCCTCTTAGAATTTAAGGTTGCAACAAGCTTTCCCTTCAGTTTTTGTTATAAGAGTAGACTATTTGGCTAAAACCTGCCATTTTTATGTTGACAGTTAGGGAAATGAATAGGCAAAGTCTGAAGAGGATTCATCCAAATGAATTTCAGTTCCAAGTCATTAAAAATAATTATCTCAATTAGAGTTTTATTTTGCTTAACTCTAGATCTACTTTTGCTTCAAGTTTCTTTGTCTCCTTCTGGGGCACAAACGGCTTTCTCCAGTTTTCCCATGTAAATGAAAACGCGTTGGAAATTCATACTTCAGTTATATGCAAAACAAAGAGAAAATAATGAAGCCAGATTAGGAAACTGGGTGTTGTTCAGGCCATTCGGGGTGGCCAGGAAGAGCTTTTCCGGCATTGACACTGGTGAGCCAAGTAGCACGGGGAGGGGTGTGTGTACGGGAGAGGGATAGCGCTGCGGGCCCAGCTGTGATGGTGCTGGCTGATGGAGAAATAGTATGTAAAAGTAGGTGCTCGCGTGTATGTGCACATCTGTGTGAGAGCACGTGAGCATATAGGTTGAAGTATTCTAAGTTTCACCAAGCTTCTTTTTTTTAGAGTTTTTATCACTCCGTGTCCCTTTAGTGAATTTGCAGATATGCAAGTGTTGAACAGTCAATATGTTTCAGGATATTTGTGTATGCTGCAAACTTTTGCCTGATTTTTTTCCTGCTTTTTTTTCTTTTTCTTTTTTTTGGGGGGGGTCTTTTTCAAAGCGATGCTGTGCATCTCTGAGGGCTTTCACTCCTCCCTCGCCCATCCCAGCATGTGGGGTCCGACCTCCCCGTCGTGCACTGTGGGTAGTAACTTGTGCCAAATGCACACCAGGAGGCTCTCTCAAAAAAAAAAGCCTCAATATACACATGTGAGGTTCCTTCGGTTGTAAGGACAAGGGCACTGCATCTCCTGCTTTGCATTTAGAGGCAAAACACTGCAAAAGGTGGGGGAGAAACAGCGTCTGGAGAGGGACACCTGGGCTTTGCCACGCTTTAGCGATTTATTGGGAGAAAAAGTGGGTGCTTCTCTGTTTCTGTTTATCCAGAGCCTGCCTCAGAGCTCACTTCAGGGCTCCTGGGAGCCTGGCAAGGTAAAGCAGCGAGGAAAGGAAAAGCAAGGGTTGGAAGTGATGTCTTGGTTGAGACTGGCTGCTAATTGCCTGTGGTTTCATTCACTCTCTACCTCCCAATGTTTTCGGTGTCAAGACTGCCAGGATCTTAGAAAATAGCTGCCAAAAGGGTCTGGGGACTTCAGGCTTCTCAAACAAACAAAAAAAAAAGCACACTGAGATTTCTAAGAACAGAGCAGAAATGCATATTTTGTCGAGATCCTCCGTAAAAACTGTGATCACATGAATTTTTCATTGCTAATCAGCAGCTGCATTGGAAGATCAGTCCCGGAAGCAGTTTGTGGGAATCCTTAAGGCAGCTATTCGTGCCTTTACTTTAAGCACTGGCACTGCAGTGCCCTTTGAGATAGGGTGGGCCCTCAGCTAAGAAACAGTTTACCTGTGAGAAGCTGCTTTTTCCAGGTGGCTGAGGACACAGAAAGAAAGAGCGAGCAATGAATTAAGTGGTAGAGAGAAACAGTTTTCGTGTTTTAATTAGAAAAATGAAAAGTGCATGAATTTCCTCATTGTAATAGTTTCTGTCATGTGAGAAATAATGATGTAAAAAAATTGCGGGTCTCTGGCAGTCCATCCACTGGGCTGTCATTATTCACTCTAATGCATACATATTATTCATAGTGATTAATCTTCTGCACCCAGGTTGGGATAAAGCCTATTCTGCTGTTAGTTGCCATGTTTCAGGTCAAAAGCTAATCCACCGATGTGGCTCAGACATTTCCATTTTGTTATTGCCGGGAGAGTAACAGCCTTTTGGGAACTCTTGTCCTGACCAGTGCTAGAGAAAGAATATTTAGCTAGGTGGTTTGAGGTTCTTCCTTTTTCTTTCCCCTTTTTGTTTTGCTTTGGTAGTCAGAGAAAAGACGTGAAGGTTTACCAAGTCCCCTAATAAATCTGCACTGGCTGTTTCTTCAGGCTTTGCAAAATAATCCTAGATTTGTATTCTCACCTGTCAGACTTGGTATGGCTTCAGGACATGACCTGATCATGTCCCTTCACCCTGCTGCCTTACTTTTAATCACAGCAGAACAGTAGTCATGGATTAGTGAGCATTAAATACCTCTCTGCAGCTGTCCAGTCTCCTACAAACTTCCATTTCAGAGAAGACGAGAGCCTTACACTGCCTGAGGCCCTAGTCCAGGCCTCACTGAAGTTAATGAAAATGTGAAGAGATTTTCTGAAAAAATCATTAAAAAGTGGAGATTGGTGTGATTTTGGCACGGAATTATATTCCACAGAGGTATCTGGTATTTAGCCATTTGTATATGGTTAAATCCCTGTACTTCCTATGCTGATTTATAGTTTAAAAAGTGCCTCCTTTTCTTTTTGGTCAAGAAGTATAATAAAAAGGTACTTCCCCAGAATATTTTCCCAGCCTGCAGTCCCCAGCAGGAGCATGCCATTGCTGCTTTGCTCTTCCTGAGTGCTTTGCAAAGCTTTCCACATATGAAGAGGTTCTCTGGAGTAGGCAAATCAAATACAAAACACATGAGGATGTTCCTGCTCTGATGTACTTCAGCATGAAAAGTACCCAGAGATTAGAAGGACTTTGGAGTTACTGTCTAAAAATGATTTTTCAGAAGCTGATTCTCAAATCATCTTCAGACACCTCTTTTACTAGGCAGCAGCATCAACAAGTTGGGCAAATGGGATCAGTAAGATGTTTCCTGTAATTTATGTGTTTTAGTGCATGGTTACAACCGAGGACATACCGACTGGCATCAGCTTTCGGAGACTTGTAAAGTCGACAGTGCTGCTCACCTTTTTCTTATTTCATTCTGTATTTGAGATTGAATGTGTGCAGCAGCACAATCCAGATAGCTGGAGTGGGATTTTTCCACTTCTTTGATGAACTGTATATATTCTCTATATATAATGTTTTACAGCAAATGTGTAAAAGTAGAGAAAAGGGCATAATTTTATAGCCTTTGAGAGAAAGCCATCAAACCCAAGTGCTGTCAGTCTTCATTTGTTATCATAATAATAATCAGAATAAAAATACTATGTACAATGTGACTAGGGTTACAAATTCAGTCACTCAAAAGGTTAGGAAATGGTAGAAGAGAAGTTTCCCAAGCAGCCTAACGCAGTGCAGACACAGTCCCTTCCTGCTTGCTGCCTCAGCTCAAGGCTGGTCATGGCGGCGGTGGCTGGAGGGTACAAAGTTTCTTAGGCAGAAGAAGCTCCTGAAAACCAGCCCCGGCTGTGTGCCTGCAGCTCATCCCACACAGGGGAATGGAAACATGGGGTGTTATTGGGCTTATTGTTTTTTTTTTTTTTTTTAATATGCATCTGCATTGCCATTTTAGGCTTCTCCAACTACCTACAACTACCTGAAAGGAGGTTGTAGCAAGGTGGGTGTCAGTCTCTTCTCCCAAGTAACAAGCAATAGGACAAGAGGAAATGGCCTCAAGTTGTGCCAGGGAAGGTTTAGATTGGATATTAAGAAAAATGTCTTCACTGAAAGGGTTGTCAAGCACTGGAACAGGCTGCCCAGGGAAGTGGTTGAGTCACCATCCCTGGAGGTATTTAAAAGACATGTAGATGTGGCGCTTAGGGACATGGTTTAGTGATGGACTTGGCAGTGTTAGGTTTACGGTTGGACTTGATGATCTTAAAGGTTTTTTCCAACCTAAATGATTCTATGGTTCTATGATTCTTCTGCTTGGTTAGGTATTAGCAAGAGAGGCAGAGAGGAGGACAGCAGGATAAGTTCTCAGAGATGAGAGATCCTCCCCTATCAGGAGTACTTAAGTATAGTCTAAATTGTCAAGAGGAGTGATGAAAGTTGGAAGCTATGAATTAGACTAAACAAAAACGCAGGAATAATATACAGTGAGGAAAAAAAGCACATGTCCGAGCAAAGATGCCCTAATCCATTTTTGTAATGTTTAATTCATATAACAACTTAACATAAGAGGTGATGATCGAAGTCCCTTAGTCTTGTATCCTAAAATCAATATGTTGCTTGAATAAAGATTTTTGCCTTGGGTTATTGCTGTTGGAGTGGTCTGGACTGGTGAAACTCATCCTTTTGATTTTTTAAGGGAATATAAATGGGTCATCCTCTTTCTCTCTTCTGTTCTGTTTTGGGGAAGCAGATAAAACATTGTGCTTCATAAGCAAATCTGTATCGAAGCAAAGTGCAGCAGTTAGGCCCCAAATAGGACGCATGTAGAGAGGGGTGAATACCAACAAAGTTGAAGCCACTAATTCGTCCTTCAGGCAGGTGCTGAGCACTGTTGGCTCCCCAGAAATCAGCACCCTGAAGCACTGAGCCACTGCAGCAGGGAAGCTCCGAGCGGTCAGCTCCTGTGCTGAGGGATGGGAAAGCCGTCTGTCGTTCCCAGGAGCTACAGAGCAGACCAAGAAGCGTTATCTCACCCCACGCTTTCACCCATCTCCCTAGGAGCTGCTCTTGGAGGTCTAAGAGCATGAAGAACCTCTCCCGGGTCTCCCTTCCCCACCTAAGACCCAGTAATGCACAATATACCTTTCATTTTGTGCTTTGGTCCTTGGGGTCGCAGAACCTCGAGGCAAAGAGCCAAGGAAGCTCATTTAGGCTTCAAAGCAGCGGTAGCATGGGAGAGTGCAGCCCCTGCACACCTACAGAGTCACCCCAGCTCCCCACAAGCAATGGGAACGGGTTGCCAGGCAATCACAGTCAGCCCCAGGAGCAGACAAAATGGTTAAGGACAACCCAAATACCTGCCCAGATCAGGGTATCCTCAGAAATAGGCTTCACACAGCAATAATTTGCTGAATAATTTGACGTCCATGGCCGCCTTTATAATTTTTCTGTGCATTTTGAATTTTAGTGTTTAAAGCACTGTGTTCCCACTTGGGCTAGTCATGCTCCTTTCCAAGCACATCTTTTTTGAGCTATATCCATCACGTAGAGTTTTTCATTTGGTATTTACAGCGTTGCTGCTGGCACATCTTTATGGACTGGTTTTACTACGGAAATGCGGCTTTTGCAATTACACTCTCTCCTAACAATTTCTTTCCCTCCTGGCCATTTCCAGCTGCAATTGGGCTCATAGGTAGCCTAGCACTTTTCTCCCATGAGGGTAACTCTTGCCCTGCAGAATGTGTTGGGAGAGCAGGTGGACATCACACTGCTGCTCCCGGAGCATCGTGTGCTACAGCTCACCAGCAGGCTGGTGTGTTCACAGGAGCTGCCTCCCCTTCTCGTCACCTGTGCCTGCCCTGGCCCAGGCTCCACCGTTTCTTAATTACAAGTCTTATGCTCCGGCTTGAATTTCATCCCTGTAATTGATGGCCTTGTTCATTGTAGGAGAACTAACTTTATTTGTGCTTGAACGGTGACTCCCATGGCTTGCTGAATATGGATGTCTTGGGGGTGACCCATCACCTGTTGGTAAATGGTTGTGTGCGTTGGATGATGTATAGGAAAGTGTGTCACAGGTAGCAGCTATATGAGGTTCAAAAATGTCGCCAGCTACTGAAGTGTGAATTTGCCATCTTTTTGCTCTATTTTTATAAACCCCTTTGTCAGAGTGCAGTGTCCTTAAAATTGTGAAATAATAGATGGGAAACTGAGGATTACAAAGACTATCTGGGACATGTTCATTGGGGATCATCGCAGTTGGCCTTTAATCTCTCTGATTCTTTAGAATTTCATTTAATACTTTATAGAAACAGCAAGTCGCTCTAATCCAGGGGAGATTGAATATGCTTGTACTTATAGTTGTCTGGTCAAGGAAAAATTTTCTTTCCATCCCCAATGCAAAAAAAAATTCTGTAGCTGTTGATCCATTAGTGCAGAAAGCGCAGATGTTGCGCAGCTCTAAATATCTTTCTCTGCAAAAAAACTTCCAAAAATATATACATATAAAATTTTTTTTTAGATTCTATGAGATTTGCTCTTTACACCTATACCTTGAACACTACAGAGATTTCAGAGCTGTGTGTTTTCTCCCTCTCCCAGTGCTGTAAATTGCTGCAGCAGCCTCCTGACCTAGTGGGAGCTTGAGGCTTCACTCAGCTCCCCTCCTCTCCTTTACCAACACTGTCCAAATGACAGCTCTCTGCTTCGCCCCATCACTGTCAAACTCTCTAGTTTGCTTCTCCAGTGCGCTGAAGGGTGTCCTGGTAGTGGGACCACCAGCTATGTAGCATTGCTTTCTAAACGCTCTTGGTGGCAGAGAATGAGCGGGCTCCATCTCTGCAATTGGAGAGCAGATGTCTATCCCTGTGTGTATACTGCCTTCTTCGTCTTCTTCTGAAAAAAAAAACAAACCAACATTTATGCCTATAATAGATCGCCTGTGCTACGGGAAATGCCAGGCTGCGTGTGCATTGGTCAGCAGTAAATGCTCTCATATTGTCTTCCTTCGGCAATGTAAACTCCTAATCTCCTCTCTAAGCACTACCTAGCCTACAGTCCAATTTTGTAAAGCCAGCCCCGTCAGCAGCTCCCAGTTGAAAGGCCTGTGACATGACAGCAGGACATTTGCTGCAGTCCCTCAGAAAAGATCTGGGGTTTAAAGCATTTTTTCAGGGAGAAGAGGAGGGGAGGGCAGTTCACCCCCGTTTTCAGGCAGTCCGCATTTAGTGTTGGGCGATGCAGCAATGCCGAGCAGCGCAACGTGGATGGTGGATGGCCACGCAGGTATGTCGGGGGCTGTTTCCAAGGGTTTACTTTATCTAGCAGTTGTCTAGTTTGCCCAGACTGCTGCAGTAAGAGTTGTCACGAGAGCAAAAAAAGGCTTAAAAAAGTCATACAAGTTGTTTCGTCTTCTCTGGGAGTTTTGCCATCCCTGTTTTGTCCAGAGAGGCAGAGAAGAGAGCACCAGCTGGCACCGCTGGCTGTGGAGCCGGACACCATTTCTCTCTTGGTGGGCTGAAGCGTGTCCTGGGCTACAGGCACCAGACGTGTATCATTATGTAGGGTTTTGTGGCTGAGGACGAGTACTACTCCTGTTGGCAAGCCATTTCAGGACAGGTCTGTTTCTGTGTGTGTATAGTGCCCAGTGCATTTTTCATGGGCTGTCTGCTACGATATAACACTAACGAGGTAATTACAGGGTTCAGATGGTGTCGGCACAGCACATACCACTCGGATTAGGCCCAGTTCTTGAACGAGCTCTTTCCGAAAAGGGAGCAAGCTGATGTGGCTGGCAGCCCGTTTGCGGGGGCCAGGAGTGGGCTGGTGCTCAGTGATGGCGGCTCAGCTGATGTAGAGGAATTTGAGGTGCTGCTTCTGCCTCCTGCACCGGCAGGGAGGGCAGGGCGGGCAGTCCCAGCTAGCACACGTTACCGTGGGCATTACAGGAGTAATATGGTGGGAGATGGAGAAGTAGAGGCCTGGCAGCCACCCCCTGCTGACCGGCGGTGGCGCT
>NW_008824283.1:10099541-10154239 GCF_000699105.1 Pygoscelis adeliae | reverse complement strand
AGTGTGCCTGCAATGTAGGGCTTAAGGGATGGGCACAGCGTGGGGAACTCACGCTGTGCAAACGGAGGGGTGGCAAGGCTTGGAGGGGCATGTTTGCTCCCGGCACATCAGCGTCGCAGCATTGGTGTAGCAGGTGGGGGATAAGCAGCACTGTCTGTAGCAATCTACCTGGCTTCTTTCTGGTTTTCTTCACCTGAATTAGGACCAAAATAATAAGGAAAGTCTGGTGTTAGTGTGTTATAATTTTCTTTATATATTGTGACACATGTGATGTAATTTGGATATATTATGTCTTAATGAAACGGGACAGACAGGGACTTTTGAAATGCATTTTAAGGAATTCAAGAAGTTATTAAGAAAAAAGTGTTGAGCAGAAGTACTGCATAAGACAGTGATACACCTGTTAGAGTTTAGGATCTCAGCTGCCTGTTGCAGAATTTCATTTATTATATTAATGACACTTATTACATCGCTGGGCTATAATTGTTTACCAGTTATTACGATAATGATTATTAACTAGTTATCATATTAATAAACATGATTGTATTGGTTTCAGGTCCTCGTGTCAGTCTCCACTGACCAAATATTAAGTGAAATGGTGTGTTGTGAGCTGAACGCAGAGCTGGCCCAGCAGTCTCCCATCCGCCTGAGAGCTGCCGTCTCACCTTCCAGGGCTTCAGACAGTGGGTGCAACCCTGCTGCTTCCCTCCCCGCAGCACGCTCCCAGGCCTGTCACACCAAATTATTTGTAAACCCCAAGCCAGCTAATATCACGACAGTGTCAGTCTACATGCAAAGGGCACCAGGAAGCCATGAGAGACAACCGGTGCCGTGTGTTAGTAGTAACAGGCAAAAGAAAGAGGCTGCTCCAAAGCCCTATTCATAAGCTTAGCACAACAGAGTAATGCAGCGTTAGGGAAATTTAAGCTGGTGCTGAAAGCTAGTGTGCTTTGCTGCTTTTTTACTCAAGGGATGGCTTTTATCCTGAACTGTAATGCTTATGATATTTCAGACATGGCTTGCTTTGCTAGGTCATGTGAATGATGAATATCGCAGTATTTAGAGGTTTCTAGTAAATGAAACACACATGGGAATGAATGCAGATATAGATCACTTGCGTCAAACCCAGCTTTATCAGGGCTTGGTGAGATATCTTTTTCAAGTGCCTATAGCAACTGAAAAGCAATTAGAATTTCATTGTATTTTTCAGTTGCATTAACCATCCCGTAGATACGTATGAGAGCCCACATGGAAAAAGCTGCCACCATACTTTCACTGCGCAGTTCTTGTAATACAGAAGCGTGGGATGGCAGCAAAGCAAAACTTCAGTTGGACACTTGGAATTTAGAGACACCTCAGAAAGAACGGAAAGCCTCCCTGTCCAGCCATTAAAAAAAGGGATGTTGCTACAAAAATGAGAAGTGCCTCCTTCTCACCAAATGGACAGGTAACAGTACTGGGAAGGAGATTTCAGAAAGCTGCAGTGTGATAGCTGAAAGCTGCTTCTCCTAAAGACACAGGTCCTGGTCATCTTCTTTCAGTGCTGCATTTGTTAGAAGAGTTTATTCATTAGTGGTTTAGAGTGACAGACCTCTGCACAAAGGGGTTTTTCTTTATCTACCAGGCTGGGCAAGTGGGGATAGCTCTGAAGCAGTGAGATGAAGGGGAATCATGCAGCCCCTCAATGTCAGGGTCTGGCAAGTCCAAAGCTGCAAAAAGTTGAGAGGGAAACTGCCTGCAGTGGCCAGCGGAGCTGGATTTGTTTGGAGGGGGGTTGCCGGAGAAGAAGCACGGAGATCCCCTGCTTTTTTCATCCTCTGCCGTAATCCTCCCTTGCGGTCCTGCACAGTGCCTGGAAAATGCTTGCAGTGAGGTGTTCCTGAGCAGTGATTAGCGATGCAGTTAACAAATGCTGGTTTACATCACTTGGGGATAAATCCACCTTCTGACCATCTGTAACAAGTGGATCTGGTTTTCTTCCGATTCACATTCATGCCAAGCAGAATTACCTTCATTTAAATCACTGGTGTTTCTTGGAGAGTAACCACTATGAGAGAGTTGGTCCATTGGCAAGATCTCTTAATGAGTCACGTACTGTGGGGCAGAGATTATGTCTCTCTGGATGATTTGTTCATTCTTGAACATGAGGGGCCTCAACAGCTAGCAAGAAGTTAGCTCTTATTATGAAATGCATATGTGCAACTCTGAAGCTGTTAGCCTTGCAGATACCGGTAATCTGAAAGCAGTCTGCTTCACCTACTGTTGTATTTGGAGCAAGTGGATTTGGTCACTCATGCATTTTTTTTTTTTAAAGTACTGTCAGATCTCTCACAGGCAGTATTTTCTAATGAATGCAAATGAAAATTGTGATTATCCATTTCAAAGCAATCGGTAGCAAGCCATCGTTGCGCACAGAACATTATTTATACAGCTCATAAGCCCCAGTGATGCTCGTGCATAATTCCTCAGACATCACAGTGATAGAAATTGCCTTCAGGGCCGGACTTTCCAAGTCAGCCTCTCTGTTTTTAAGTTGCAGACATTGTCACTTCAATGGCTGACTACTTGATTTTGCAGGTTCAGTTTGATGCGCATATGATAGCAAGCCCACGCTTGCCTGCAGATGACAGACTGCACCCAAAATGACTTGCTCCTCTTAATAGCAGTGAATATAGTGACAGGCTGGCAGCTCGTAGGGACTCTTGGTTCTCTCTTCTTATTTTCCAAGTCCTTCTCTACTACTGCCTCTTTGCAGCTCTATTCTCATCCTACTCAGCACTTGCCTCACTATGAAAAATTGGGGCATATCATGTGTTTACATATATGATTGCTCTTAACTTAAACTTTATTTCCATGTCTTGCTCAGTCTCTAATTCCAGTGCATTGAATCCTGCTTGCTGTTTCCCACATGGGTAGTCTCTCTCTCACTGCTCAGTTTGAAGGACTCTTCTCGGACCGGTTAAAAATGGAATTCACCAAAAGACACAAATTATCTCTTCTTGTCCCTGCTGCACTCCTAGGGAAAGTGAATATAATTGTGTCTCTTCCTGCTGTTAATACTGTAGTCACTACATCCAATAATCTTTTGGGAAGTTTAACTTTTAAAACACTGGGCAATTTATTACCCCCATATATTAGCTCTCCTTGGTAGCCGAGAGGTACAGCAACAAACTGCAGTGAAACTGGGAAGGTAGAAAATGTCCGGCCAGTAACATCTTTCCTAAGAGACTATGTTAACCAAAGGACTAATAAAATCTTGTTTAACCATCATTGAAAGACTTTTTGGTAAATGGCCAACCCCGGTTGGTCTCTTGTGTATAAAAAGTAGTATAGAAATGTTCCTTCTAGCATTAATTCATATCGGCTTCTGATGCCCATCTCCTGTACATCAAAGAGAAATGCTCCTTTATTGCACCATTTTACATTTTAAAACATTTAAGCTTGTAGCGCATTCCACCTACTTCTTTTTGCAGTGGCGCTCTCTGCCCTTAGTCCTACTGAAATATCATCTATATTGGTTGGTGTTTCGTACACACGTACAGCCTGGTCCCATAGTAGGACTAATAAAATCTTGTTTAACCATCATTGAAAGACTTTTTGGTAAATGGCCAACCCCGGTTGGTCTCTTGTGTATAAAAAGTAGTATAGAAATGTTCCTTCTAGCATTAATTCATATCGGCTTCTGATGCCCATCTCCCCTGTACATCAAAGAGAAATGCTCCTTTATTGCACCATTTTACATTTTAAAACATTTAAGCTTGTAGCACATTCCACCTACTTCTTTTTGCAGTGGCGCTCTCTGCCCTTAGTCCTACTGAAATATCATCTATATTGGTTGGTGTTTCGTACACACGTGCAGCCTGGTCCCATAGTGGTGAAGTAGAGATCTTTCCCTGCTCTCATATAGGGCTTAGGGGGTTTTGGCCAGGCAGTCCCTTGTTGCCATGCCTGTGTTTCTAGTCCTCCACTGACGTGTGGGAGGGAGGTTTCTCCGTGTAATCCACTGGTAGCCCCCAGAGGTAAATATCCCATTCTTTTCCTTACACCGAGGACAGACTCAGCCTAAGGTTGAGTCTCAGCGTTATGGAAATACAAAGCACTCTCCCAGCCAAGCACTGATCAGAAGGTTGTTCTTATGCAAATCCAAACAGGACAGTGTGAAAATGCTTAAAGCGAGGCCCCATCTAGGGCAATGTTACAGACTTGTTAGTCTGGATCTGTGAAATCCATTTTTTCACTGAAGAGTGGAGTTTACAGCTTCCAAAGCCAGATCGCTACCTGCCTGTTTCTCAGTGTGTCATCCATGTCTCCTACCTACATTTTAATTCCCTTCCCTTTATTTTCCAAGTATTATCCCGTACAACAGAGCAAAGGCTTTATTACTTTCTCTCGCACAGCGTAGCCCATGTGTTTCTATCCCCTAGCTTCTCAAGTTGGATGTGTCTAAGTGTGACCTTTTGCTTATAGGTAAGAGCAAGAGGCTTTTAGGAGTCGACACAAGGTTTTGCATTTCTAGCATGCTTGGCAGCTGTTTGCTACAGTCATCCATCGAGGCCTCTACAGAAATTGGTAGGCTCATCCCTGACTCTAAGAACTTACAAGTCAAATGCAGTAACCAGACAACCTCCTCTTGCTCAAGCTACTCTTGCATGAAGTCACACGGAAAATCAGTGAGTGTGAGGGCCAGGGCTATGCCCCATACCTCTTCAACCATAGTGACCCATCTTGCACGCTGGGGCATGATGCTGCTGACTGGTGACTGCTTTCAGTTACATATCTGTTTCCAGAATAACACCACATTTAAAAAAAAAGAGAAAACAGTAACTGTTTATCCTGGCTGAGCTTGTGTAACAGGTTTTCATATGATGTGTTTAGTGTTTAAAGTCTTTTTTCATGAAACTGTTTCAGTATCCAAAAAAACCCCATTTCCCTTACTCAGCTTCATTAGTTATAGGAAATCACTGGATTAAAGTAGAGAGTAGATTAGCAAAAAATAAACCGTAGTATGTCTTGGGCATATGGTGCTGCGTATGAATGGGTTTTAACTACTTAACTGTGTATAACAAAGAGCAGAAGGAGAGATTTGTCTTAGCATGCAATAATTACAATTTGCAGTAGCTGCATAGCTTAACAGTCAGAACCCAGAAAGCCACGGAAAGCTTTCGGTTAGGATTTGCCTGGGGGGGGTGTGCCTGTCCCCAAGCTCATGCCGCGTTTTCTGCCAGCTGACAGCCAGGCACGAGACCGGACTTAGCTAATTAACAGGGTGCCTCTCCCTCCTTTCCCTTCCTCTTTGCTGGGCTCATGGTTTGCAGCGCTGGGCTAGTGTGGGTTACAGAGATCAGGATTTAGCTCGTCGGATGCGGGAGCCAGCACTGGTCCCGGTACGCTGCTCCAGCGCACGGGCCAGAGGGGAGGCATGCTGTGGGCAAGCCCGTGACAGCCCAGGCTTCGCCTCAGCTGGAAATTGTCCCCTGCAGAGCAAATACAAACAGAAGTAGTAAATAAAAGAGGCCTCAATGTCAGGGTGATTGCTGGGGAGTATCAGCTTTCAGGCTCTGGGCACAGACAGCGCAATACAGCCAGCTTTGAATTCAGACGACTCCATAATTTCTAGCTTCATGCTTTTTTTAACCAATATCTACCATTCCCCTGTGATACTTCAACCTACAAAAGTCAAATTTATGCCTTTTCTACATAAACCCAGCTCACACCGGTTTGAACTTGGTCCTGAGACACAAGTCAGTGCAAACACTGGTAACGTCCTGACAGTGCTTCACCTCCTGCTTCTCAGGAAAACTGTCCTTTTCCATCTGGGTGCCGAGAGGTTTCTGAAAACCAAGCAATGGTGGTGACATCATTTCCATGTCTTAAAAAACCTGCTTATAAAGGGATATAAAGATTTGCAAAGCCAATCAAATCTAGTTTATAAAGTAAATTCAGAAATACCAGGAGAATTACCTGGTGTTTATCTGGGCTCCTCAGTAGGTTTGCTACCACGGATTAACCAGTAATGTTACACCACATAGCTTAAACATGCATGTCCTTCCCTTTTTTTTTTTTGAGTTGTTTTCCTCTGAGGTTTCCACAATGTGTTTCACATCCACTGTGAGTAACATTCTTGGACTTCTGCCCTGGATTAATCAAACATAAATCATTGCCCCATGCAAAAAGAAAGTTTTGCCAAAAATTGCAGTCGTCCAGAGAAGAAGAAAAGAGATTTTTTTTTCCTCTGTGAACTTTTAACTAATTTTATTCCTTTTTTTTTTTGTGGGAAATTTTGTGCATTAAAAAATTCACCGACAAGGCCCTGATCATCTTGGTTTTTTAGTGATTAATACGAAAAATTAAATTCCCAGCTGCTCAGGAGAATATTCTTGCTTTCTCCTCAATTAGTTTTATGGTGGTGAGCCCTGCCAAACTTGCAGACTTTGTGTTTAGGTTATCAATAACTCAGCATTACTTCTATTGCAGAGTTCCCTGAAGAGAAGAGGCAGCAGAGAAATGCACAAAGAAAAAAAGGCATTTTCCCAGGTATGGTTTTTCAAGAACATGCAATTTTGAGCTAAAGCACATGATAAAACTCCAAATTTCTTTTTATGGGTGTTGACAGGACCGTCAGGCATATTAACTAGAGTGCAATTAGACCTTAATCTACTGAGACCTCCCAGAGATTATGTAGAAGCAATTTAGGACACAAGTGTGATCTCTAAACCGTGCAGCTTCTCGGGCTCATTGTGCTTGTATCCGTATATTCAGGCTGCAGGTTTTCTACAAGAAGAGAAAATCACCTTGCCTCACAAAGTAATTGGATCGCGGCTTAGGGACTAACTAAATTTATACACAGTGCCAAACATTTTGTGCTAATGAGCATCTTGGCAGGGAATGCGGTTGACACACTGCAACGACACCTCGCGAGCTCTCGTGTCGCAGCCCCAGGTTTGATCTCTCTCTGGTGTCAGGGGGCCAGCATGTGAACTGGTGCTCCCCCAGGCTGAGATACAACACAGAGCCTAAGCTACCCACTCAGTCTCCCTTTGGACACCAGTTCTACTGAAATCCCGTAGGCTGATTCTTCTCAGGGAGGCAGTTTGCCTGGTTTCCTCTGCTTTTTGTGCTGACTGTAGGAGTTAAAGCTTTTCCCAGCACCCGTATGGGTACTGTTTATAGCCAGAGAGATGGGGATAGTGTTTCACCTCACTGCGAAAGGAGCCAAGAGCAACATCATGCCTTCGTTAAAGAAAGGTTGCGCCTCCCCTGCTGCCCCCTCAGCAGGCTATGTGTATGCAGCCGAGACCCAAGAGGTCTTCTCTGAGTCGATGGAGTCTTAAAATCCATTGATTTGTAATAATAACCATAATAAATCATTACAACGTGTTGCACTTGAGTGGGTAGGGCGGGCAGCTGAGTGGGTAGGGTGGGCAGACCAGGGGCTGGGGGTGGCCAGGGGCTGCAGCCTGCTTTCCCAGGACAGAGCAGACCAAGCACCCCCGCTGAGCCCATACAAGCACGGCTTAATCAGACCTTAAAATGGGGCACTGGGCTTTCTGCCTGCAGTGCCTGCTACGGAGAACTATTTAAGTCATCAGTCAGGTCAGAGAGTTTGTTTTTCTGCAAGTCTGCAACATACATGGATGAAATAGATTTATGCCCTCACGTATGTAGATTACAGATGAAGCTACATGAAGGCAGGGTTGTGTCCACTGGGGTCTGTGGGAGGCACTGTCCTTCCTTTCCTCATTCCTGGAAATACAGAGCGGTGCAGAGGGAACGGATTCCTTGTGCTTGCTTCCTCCGCCCAAATTCAGGCATCAACAGCATCTGTAGTTTGCCTTGGAAAGTCTTAAAAAGGACTTCACAAAATTATCTGAGTAACCCTGGGTCAGCTCTGCTCCACTCACAATGTGGGTAAGTGATCCTGGAAACCACCCGGGGAAAAAAAAAAACCTTTACACTGTACAGGTAACTCATGCAAGCAAAGGATTTGGGCTTGAAAATGGAAACCATTGCGACAGCACTGTGCAAGGTGGCCATTCAGTTTTCTTCAGCAATTCTTTAGGGTAGGAAAGACTGAGAAACAATCTTATATATTGACATGGCCCAGCCTATAGATGCATGTCCTAGCTATCTCCCAACTCTAGGCTGCTACCCAGAGCTGTCTCCAAAGCCAGGTATCCCTTCAGAGGTATGTGCTGGTTGAGACTAGAGCGCACCACAGCAAGTGCCTGACCTGGTCAAACAGCCGCCGGGTCCTGTGGCATGGCTCAAAAGGGTTAGTACAGCTACAGCCTGGGTGGTTCAAAACACTGCTCTTCAGGGACAGCCGCCCTAAATACCTGAAATAAGTTCAAATACCCATTACATGTTCTGTGAAAAGCAACCACAGACTTAGATTCTGTGCATCCCCATGCTTACAAATATGTATAGCATATGGCAAGACCGGTGTTTTTACTTACTGGGAGCTTATCATGAAAATTAGCTGGAACATCGCACCCACCGCAGGGCACACCAAGTAAATAATACCTGTGAAATTGATTGTCTTGAAGTAGTGTAAAAGCAGAATTCACAGTAGCGCTTACCTGCCTCTAGCAGTATTGAAGAAAAAAAGTTTTTATTCAGCAGAATTGCAAAACGGAGCTTCTTGGAAAATACCAGGCACCAGGCAAAACACAAAGAAAAGTGGTTCTCCAGCGCAAGGTAGGAGTGCTGGCACTCAGCCAGATGCTTGGGTGCTGGTCATACTGCCCTGTCGTCAGACTTGCAACCCCAAAACTGCTTATCCATCTTCTGCCTGGCAGGTCCCTTGAGCCGGTGGTGGTGGTAGAGGAGATGGCATTGGTCTCTATCTATCTTTGTGTCTTCTTGCCAGAAAAGAAATATCATATTTGGGAATTTTTGATCAGCTCTTCATTCTCATCACATCATTTACATTGCATAATGAATTTAAGTTCATTTCCTTCCTTTAAGTTTCATTTCTTTATCTCCACGTTCTACATTTGTCTAAATTAGACTGCAGACTCTGTAGGGAGGCATCTGGGTTTTTTCTTTCTGCTTTTTTTTCCATTAACATCCCTCTGAAGTGCCATGCAGAGCTGTGATGCTATTGCATGCAAATAATCACTATCAGTAATCATTAATTCCCATTTATCCTTAATGATCTCCTAAAGTCCGTGACTAGCACCATGACTGATGGAACATTTTTTCACTGTCGTTCCTTCTTTTCTTTCTATACAGTCTGCCTTACGTACACCTTTTAAGAAAGCGTCCACATACTGGATGTGAAATACAGTCAGGCTGTGCCATAGCCCAGCTTTCAGGCCCTGGGATTCGAGCCTCTTGTTCCTCCAAAACAGTGGAAAGACTGTATTCTCCTCCCCCCCCCCCCCCTTTCTTTTCCTTCATGATTTAACTAATAGTGAACTATTCTTAATTTCGGTGATTTGGCCTCTCCTTAGTTTGCCTTTTATGTCAAGATGTACGTATGACATATATATATGTCAACTCTACTTGCCTGTGTGGGTGTCTCGCCCTCTTGCTGTTTCTACTTGGTTTCAACTGATCAAGAAATCACTGATATTTCTGTACACAAAGTTTCAGAGGAACAGATGCATGAAGGTTGGAGTCCTACCCTTCTGGCATGCTTAGATCTGGCTGATAAATCCCTCCTGACTATTCTTTTCCTTTGGAAAAAAGCTGTCCGGGGAATGGGATTTTCAGTAGTCATGTTCCCTGGCAGAGAAGCAGGGAAGATCTAGAGCTTTCTCACCTTTCCAGATGGGATCCATATTTAGTAGGCGAGATTAACATCCATCAGCTCTGTTGTTTTGTATGAGGCTTGTGTTTGTTTAATGAAAAAAATGTCCTTTGTTTCAGCTCTTGTGAAAAACAGCACTTACAAATGTGATCCTTTTTTTTCATAGACAAAACCTAGCAATAAAGTAATGCCGTTGTAAGAAGTTAATGGTGGTTTTGTCCTGCTATAACAACGTGCTAACTCTGCAGACGCATTGAGTCGTGCAGTGATGCCGAGCAAAAACACTGGGGCCCTGACCTCAAACCCATCGAAGCCTTTCCCTTTTCTTCAAAAGCTTCAAAATGCTGAGTGCGTTGTCCCGAGAGCGACTCAGTGACTGTTATTTATATTGCTCAAAATGCAGTGGGTGTCAGGCTGGAGCCCCCTCTGACCCCCGGGGAGGAGCTGGCCCCTAGTGCTCCCAGCCGGGGGAGAGGGGCACGGGCAGGCTGGCCCTTCCCCACCAGCATCGGTCCAGCTGCCGGCAGCCAGGGAGGTGCGAGGTGCCAGCTAGTGCCACTGATGGCTGGGCTCTTGCAGCCAAAGGGAGACAAGAAGCACGGGGAAAAATGCTGGATTACAAAGACAGAATAAGGAAAATGTCAGATGCGATTATTTCCAAGCTATTAACAAATACATAAATAAACTGGAGTAATCACCCCACCTGTGAGCTCTGAAGTGCAGCACTGGTCTGGATGTAACCCTCCTTGTGATCTTTCTATTTCCCTAAAAGCAAAGCCTACAGCTGCGGGGATAAACTGATTCTCGATGAGAGGAAAAACAGAGGTAACGTATTGTGCAGCCCTGACCAAAGATGATGCTTTAGTCATACAGCCTAAAGCAACCCAGAGCAACCAAAATTCAGAGTGACTCCAGTGGAGGCTGCATGAAGTTTTGCCAGGTTTAAATCTGATACTTAATTTGCAGTTTCGAGTTATAAAGAGAAAAGCAATTTGCAAATACATGTGTGAAAAAGAGGTGTGTGTATGTGAGGTGATAGAGAGGAAAGAAAGCCAATCTTCTAGAGGCTCCGCTTCTAATCAATTATATGCACCTCGATTGTATTCATAGAAAACTCACATTTCTGATGCCAGAAACACAATGACCAGAGGTTTAGTCAATCAACTGATCAACTGATTGCAGTTGTGTTTGACTCCTGGTTATCACTGAAAAGCACATATTAATAGAAACTTTGGCTATTGTTTACCTCTATCATGTTATTAACATTTAAGATAACTTTTGTACTATTTAGTATTTTAATGTTCCAGCCTGCACCAAGCAGAATCAGTAAGCTGACTGAGTTCACAAGTATACAACCAATTACTTTTGTGGCTGTTTAGGTATTAATACCTGAAATTAAGACATAATTAGTATATATCTAAATAGAATGGGACGAAATTAATCTAGGTGACATAAAAGACACCATTACCAATGTGCAAGGATGTGTGTTTTAGAAACTAAATCGTTTCCTCAGATTGCTGAGCCACAATTAGTTTTGTAAATCTTTTTATTTTTTTAATAGCCTGATCTGGGTGAACAATTAAAGTCAGTCATGTTTTCTTCTGGCTTTGGTTGCCATTGTTAGGAATTATAACAAAATGGTGCTTGTGAAAGATAACAGTGCTCCGGAGACTGAAATGAAGTTTCCATAGATAATTGCACATATGTCCACATGGCCTACCAACAATGATGAAATCTGCTGTCTCAAGAGATCATCTTTCAAAGCCTGCTTTCCATTATACTGCTAATGCTGATAAATGTGTCTCTTACGAGGCCAAGTGCCTGTATCTCCATGACAATTCATGAAAGTGATTCATGCAAAGAAATTGTTCATCGGCTTAGAATTTACTTAACCTTGTCTCTTATTTCAGCACAATACACACTGGAGTTTTCATTTGAGTTGAGATGCGGTGCTTTAAAATGCCCAACACACACAAAAAAATCAAAATCTCATTCAATACCCTGGTGCTTCCTGAAAAATGCAGGTTTTCACATGGGATGGATTTGGACGTAACTACAGTTTAATGAATTTT
Source organism: Pygoscelis adeliae (assembly GCF_000699105.1). Taxonomy (NCBI): domain Eukaryota; kingdom Metazoa; phylum Chordata; class Aves; order Sphenisciformes; family Spheniscidae; genus Pygoscelis; species Pygoscelis adeliae. The sequence goes on along the minus strand of NW_008824283.1, from coordinate 10,142,413 downwards.
TCTTTCCTTTTTCACATGTTTTCACCACTCTCCCTTGTGAACAGTTGTCCCTACCAGAAACAGGGATCACAATCTGGTCCATCCTAATAATAACAGCAGCAGAGACAGCAGTAGTGCTTCCTATTCAGAAAGTGAGTTAGGCACTCTGGCTAGTTCACAGCATTGTGAGATCCAGTAATTGAAGTCTTCTCTTTGCAAGGCAACCACGCATCTTAGCACACTTTTTTTTATGCTTTCTAGCTGAAGAAGCCCGAGATTTGGGATTACGATGAGCAAATTCATCTGAGTAGTCTTTGTTTCATGATGCTGAAAGGGAGCGAATGTATCATTAAACATAAATGGAACAGAAAGTTCCAACAAATCATGGCACCTTTTCATTTGAGTCATTCTTATTTTCCACCAAATTTGCTCAGTATTTGAGAAAAAGTAAGCATTGTGCTGGCACTCTTGCACCACTGAACACTTGCATTGGCACACTGATTTTTTTTTTTCCCTCTTTAACTCTGGTCAAGCTGCTTTGCCAATTTAACCAGGACCAAGCCGTGAAATGTGTCAACTGTGTGGTTTGCGCAGCTCTGTCTGTGTATTGTTTGCATACCTAACAGATACAGCTCAGAGGGTGGGGAGGTGGAGATTTCGGAAGGTGAGCAACTGATTGCGCTTCTAATATAATCTTTGGGGGGGTGATTATTCTTGGCAGGAGGATAGCGCTGATTTGAAGTGCCAGCTCCAGTTTGCTAAAGAGGAGGCAGCGCTGATGCGTAAGAAGATGGCCAAACTGGGGAGGGAGAAGGATGAACTGGAGCAGGAGCTCCAGAAGTACAAGTCCATCTATGGAGACGTGGACAGTCCCCTGCCTACCGGGGAGGCAGGGGGCCCGCCCAGCACCAGAGAGGCCGAGCTGAAGCTTCGTTTGAAGCTGGTGGAGGAGGAAGCCAACATACTGGGCAGAAAAATAGTGGAACTGGAGGTGGAGAACAGGGGGATTAAAGCTGAGATGGAGGATATGAGGTGCCAGTACGAAAAAGAATGTCTCAGCAGGGACCACATTTCAAGCATTCCTACCTCGCCCTACGGCGACTCCGTGGAGTCGGCCACGGAGCTGCGCCGGCACCTGCAGTTTGTGGAAGAGGAAGCAGAACTGCTGAGGCGGTCAATCTCCGAAATCGAGGATCACAACAAGCAGCTAACAAACGAGCTGAACAAATTCAAGTTTGAGCCAGGCCAGGAGCCAGGCTGGTTGGATGACGTGGCATCCAAGTGCGGTGGCACCTTGCAAGAGGAGCTGAAGTCGGCCAGGTTGCAAATCAACGAGCTGAGCGGGAAAGTGATGAAGCTCCAGTATGAGAACAGGGTCCTGATGTCCAATGTCCAGCGTTATGATCTTGCATCTCACCTGGGCCTGCGCACTTCCAGCCCCAGGGACAGCGATGCCGACAGTGATGCCGGGAAGAAGGAGAGTGACAGCGAAGAGGGTCGCCCACCCCAGCCTAAGAGAGAGGGGCCCATCGGGGGTGAGAGCGACTCTGAAGAAGTGTATGAGAAGACGTCGGGGTTTGGGAGTGGGAAGCCATCGGAAGTCAGCGACCTGTGCTCTGCCGAGCTCATGAGAGTGAAAGAGGACACCGAGTCTTTAATTAACATCAAACGTGAGGCTGAGCGGCTCGAAAGGACTGTGGACCGCCTTATCACCGATACGGACAGCTTGATTTATGATGCGAAGGTGCACATAACCAGCAGCCCATCCACCGAGCAGGATTTCAAAGGTGATGAGGAAAGGGGGGAGGATAAGCACGAACCGGAGCTTCTGGACACCATCAACTCCAGGATGAAAGCTTTCCGGAAGGAGCTGCAGACCTTCCTGGAGAAGGTTGATCACATTGGGGAGGGCCTTAAGGAGCAGATGGAGGACCTCTCCCCTCTTCCCCATCTCACAGAGTCTTCCAGTTTTCTATCCACCATGACATCCATGTCTCGAGACTCTCCCATTGGTAACCTGGGGAAGGAGTTAATCACTGACTTCCAGGTAGGTCGGCCCCTTGTTTGCCTTCTTTCTGTTTATTGTTTCTCTTTCTTGCTGGCATCGCTACAGTAGAGCTAATTTTCCTCACAGCTGCTTTGTTATGATTTCAGACCTGCAATGTATTAAAGTGCGTAATGTTAAACAAACACTTTACAGGTTTTTTTTCTTTTGTTTGTTTGCACAACTCCTTTGATTCAGAGGCGGTTCCTCGTGGCAAAAAGGCTAATCCACTGGTGCTATAGAGATCTGTCTTCTTTTTGTCTGTAACAGCAGTGTTTACCTGTGAAAGAGGAGATTAATTAAAAAAAAAAAAATCTGATGAATGTAAATTAGCAGCCTTGCTAAGAAATGTGAGGAGGTCTTTATTATGCTTTCTTGTAAAAGGGTCAGGCGTGTTCTCAAAAGCCTTGCCAAAAGAACCCAACCAAATGCAGTTTTCTAAGTGATGTGTTTTGAAAAGCCTGCTTACAGCTCACTCCCCTAACCGAGCAGCGAGTGAGAAGTTCTGTAGCCAGCGAAGGACTGCCTTGCCTAAAGCGTTGCCCATGGGCGCATGTCTAAACTGCCACAACTGCCACACTGGATATGGCTTTTCTGCACAGCACAAGTAAGGAAGGAAGAGCCTTGTGTCCCATATCCTTCATGACTTGTATGCTTGCTGTTGGTTTGACTCATGCATCCTCATTGCATGCGCCTCATAACCAGTGTTTGCATTCTTTTTTCCTCTCTTTCTCTTTTTTGCTTTTCAGATGTTTCAGCCCATCATTTTGCTCATCCTCATTTTGGTTTTATTCTCTTCACTTTCTTATGCCACTGTATTTAAGTTGGTTTTTCTGTTCACGCTTTTCTTTGTCTTGTAGTTTTTCAGTCATCTACCTTACCCATTTTTGTTTTCTTTATTCCCTCCTGTCCTTTTGTTTTTTCGTTATAAACCGCCCATGCACCTAACAGTCCAAACTGAGGGATCAGATGGAGTGGCAGCTCAAACAACATCGTGGAGAGGAGCGAGAGATTCACCACCAGCGAGCCACCACCGACCCACACCGCAGAGCTGATGGAGACATTAAACTCTACAGGCCAGGAGACAAGGGCTGTTTCAGTCTAGAGGTCAGCAAAGCAGCCCATCTTACTCACTGCCTCCTGCTGCCTTAGCCAGGAGATGAGTAACAGAAGCCAGGGGTTGGGGGAGTAAATTGGACCAAGCACAGCACCCCTGTTGTGAAATTTGTGGTTGACCTCTTTTCCCCCTTGCAGTTTTAGAGAAGCAAATTGGTCCTGACTTTGGACTCATCACCCTACTCCCCGTAGCTTCGCTAAGTGGGAAAATATGGCTCAGGGACCCACTACAATTGAGTGTAGTAACGAAAGATCTCTAAAAGAAGTTGTAATCCCTGATGTGAGATCATGCTTCCAGGTTTCACCTTGTTGGATATTTTAAATCTGGAAAGTCCACAGATAGAGACTGCTTTGCGTTTTGCCTGGCAGTAGTCTGCGCAGGAGAGGGTTTGATGCTGGTGTGCATGGTGATTCTCAACAGGGAACACAGCATCCTGCAGCTTCCAAAAAACCTTATTTAAAGCAGAATTCTCCATTGTTTGGGTTGTTGAGTACTTTTCCATTCGTCAAAAACATTGATCAGTTTTTATTTAAATCTTCATCCATGCAGAGGCCATATCAGCCTCAGTAAACATCTCCTCAGCTGCTTTCTCATGAACATAGGTTGTCCAGACACTACAACTGGTCCTGAAGAAAACAATTTCTAATCTGTCTCCACAAAGGCGAGCTGGAGCATTGAACAACTTTTCTGCTGGCCACTGGGAAGCCAAATCTACCTTGAAACTGTGGTGGTTAGAGTGGCTTCTAGTGAGGGATGAGTTTTAATGTGTTTTAATTCTAAAGATGCATGCAGAGACCTTAGTATATCTGAGACCCCTAATTGAGTCTGGGAAAAGGAGAATGCTGGCTGGGACAGCTGGGTTTGTGAGTAAGCATTAACAAGCACTAGAAGGCAGGGCTAGGAAGAAAAAGCTTCAGGGTGGCTGGTAGCCAAGCAGCTTAGTGAATATCAAAGGGAGAGTGGCCCTTCATCCTAACACAGGTAATTCTTTGCTGGTTTGGTTTTGTTTGTTTTAAACTATCCTGACAGTGCAGAGTTTTGGTAGTATTAGAATAATTAATTTGTTCAGCAGCTTCTCTTCCAACTTTTCACTTTTACCAGTGATAATAAATCTCAGGAAGGATATCTGATAAACCTGGGACACCGTGTCTCTCACTGAAAGGTAAAGTCTTTCTTCCTCAGCTGTGAAATGGGACGATGAGGTAGAGAAACCTTGCCGTTCAGCATGGATCCTTTTGCAATTGTATTGGTCAATAGTTATGGTAGATTAGGTCAGAAAATCACCACAGCAAATATTTACAATATTTCAGTTTAGATTCTGTCATCTTTATTAATTCCCTCTTACCTTAGATCAGCCTCATTATTATATGAAGTCCTGTACATGTGAGCCCTCTATTAAGATTAGGGATTTGGGTAATTTTGGCACAACATCTTTTTTTCCTCTCCCAGGATGGGATGATGTGCAAACTGTGTACAGCAAACTGTGTTTAAACAGAGGATGGGTAGTTTTCACACCATAGCCTGACAAGGAACAAGTCAGTAATAATAATCAAAGGTAGAGAATATCCAGCTGAGGTCTAGATGTGCTCAAAAGGTGAGCAAGGCTGGGGCTCAGATGGCGCAACCTGAGAAAATGTTGAAGACTAAGGTGTTTGTTTCAGCCAGGTTTACTTAAGCAACAAAGAATATTACGCTGCTTTACACTGAAACTTTTCAGTGGGTGGACAGCCAATTGAAATCTTATAATCTGTAATAGTCAAACCCAAGTGAAGCAGAAGATTCCTTCAAATAATTTTGTATGGTATCATTTTTAGTCTTTTTTAATTTCGTACACTGCACTAGCAAAAACTGCCAGTTTTTTTGTGCCAGATGAATGAGCAGGAAAAAATATTATTCAAATACCAAAGGGGTTTTTTTATTACCACAGAAATTTCAGTTGGAGACTCAAACCTTTCAATGCCCACAGCAGATATGGCTACACATAAGCTGTTATCTGCTTTAACTTCTGAAGTGAAAATATACGCACTGGCCAGTGGATAACATTGATTGATGATCTTCTTACTGTGTATGGACTTTCAGCATGAGAAGAGCACATTTCGTTTCAGTGAGGCAAATGTTTTCTTTTTAAGCAAGGAAACCCATTTTTCTAAATTCTTTTTTTCCAAGCTGAATCTTAAATTGAAATTTTCCCAAGCAATGCTGAGCAACTTCCATTTAGCCGTTTGTCCTATTTTTTAAAATGAGCATCGTGGGAGCCCAATTGTTTGATTAAATACAATAAATGCAGACTGACTTGTGCTTGAAACTACCCCGTAGCCTAACTGTAAACTTCTGCCTTTGTTTGGGCTTTGCACTGCAGTTGTTAGTGCAACAGTATTATTAGAATGTATTTGCATGTTAAAGAAGTGGGTTAGAGTCACAGTCCAAGGGAAATTATATCTTGAAATTGCCTTAAGAGCAGGGCTTTGTTTTCTTGCTGAAACAAGCCATTCAGCTGCTGTTGCAGGAGGTTGGAGCCCATTGGGATGGATGTTCAATCCATTATTCATGATTTTAGCAGAGCCGGGTTATGATGGGAGGGGGAAATCATTCTTTACCATCCAAAGAAAGAGCGAGTGAACAACAAGTGAGAATTGCCCTGACTAAAAGACACCGAGGAACTAAAAAAGGTAACACAATGCTTCATGGAGCAAACGCCCGGCACAAATCAAAGGATTACTATGGCAACAAATGGGAACCAGTGGGAAAAACGGTAAATAATTTTTCATCTGGTGAATTTTACCCTTTTTATCAATGGAATATCCATAAACAAAAGGCAGCTTCCTTAAACAGTCTCCTCTTCTTTATTCTGAAACAAGAAGACATTCTGGAGAAGAAAAATTTCACTCTTTCAAATGACCAAATATAGTTTGTTACAGTATTTGATACCTGATGCTCTAAAATAGAGCTGTATCTCCTAGCTCTGATTGTTCCTTCAGAGGGAATCAGTTCTGCCCTTACCTGAGTACAGAGCACCAAAGGCAAAAGCACTCTTCTGTGCATTTCAGATTTGGATTATTTTCATACATGGCTTTTAAAGACTTACACATTTGTTTCTGTGCAGAAAAATGCCACAAAATCTCTGACACTGCCAGGTTATGGAAAAAGAACCACTGAAGTGAATTCACTTAAAAGGAACAAGTTGTCACCAGAGAATTAAAATAAAAGCAGATAGGGTAGAGAAGGTGAGAGCATGTCCTAAAAAGCAAGTCTTCCACAAGGTCTAGTAATAAAGTAGGAAGAGCTCACACTGAAGAATAATTTCTTCTAGGCCATTCTTAATCTGTTTATCCATTTTCCTTACTTATCATGCCCATAAGAAATATAAAAAAATCTGTATTACTCTAAGTTAATACCTGGGTTACTTGAGGACCGACCAGATACAGTGATGTGCAAGTTAGGTAAGTCACTTTACCACCTGCTTTGAGTCAAAACTTCTGTATGGATCCATTTTGGACATACAAGGAGAATTTTGGTCTATATTTTGAATGTTCCATTTTTAGCTGGTTTTGGAATGTCTGTGCTCCTTCTGTGCAATTTTCATAATTCCACGTGAGAGCTTTTCGGCTGGATGGCTTTTGCAGCAGCTCCCAGCCGTGTGATGAAAATTTACACATCCTTTTCTCTTGCCCTGATTTAAGATTTTGTTTTCCCAGAGAGGAACCAGTGAATGTTTTATACATTGTGACTTTTCTTTCTTCTGGAGGAAAAAAAAAAAACCACCTCAACAAATGAGGACCACATAGAAAGTTGTATCTCTTAGTGTCCACTATTCCTCCAATGCAAAGTTGTGGGAAGAAGAAAGACAAACTGGTGCTGACAGTATTCCTTCCCACCAAGATTAGGCGCAGCAAGAATAATTTACTTTGATGAATTGTATTCTTTCTTGCTATGCAAGATTCCGTAAAGGTTGAAATATAATGGCTTAAAAGACCCTTTATGATGTAAATCTGGATATCCCAGTCCTAACTGAACTCAGTGAGACTTTGTGTACTATCTATACAATGAGATGGATTTTTAAAGACTTGGAGCAGTGTTCTGTGTTTTCCCAAAATGAGAGACTCCATATAAGCACAGACAAATAACCACACAACTGCCTATTGTACACTAGCAATGGAATATATGTCATTTATTTCTAAGGGGTGGGGAGAGGAGTACATCTTCAGAAGCAGCCTCTGAGAATTCAGTTAGATGTGTATTGCATGTAAAAAGTAATACAAAAGGCACTGGAAGTTCCTATATGGTCTGGTTGATTGTATGCATGCAATGGTCAGCCGTCATGTGTGAAAAAGTAGCAGGTTTTAGACTGCGTGGTCAAATGTAAGGTCCAACTATCAAAGCGTTATAACATAGCGTTAGGTGAGCGGCGTAAAATGTTCATCTTTTGGCTTCCTGGAATTGCACACAAATGCTGGAGAGCATCTTTCTACCCTGTCTCCTCAGGCCTTATTTTGCTCCATCCCTTCTGGAGAAAAAAGAAGGCTAAAAAGAAAGATTCCATGAAATTTGATGTTCACAGTTGTCGCATATAAACCGATTAAGTTTGCAGGCAAATTGAGATTGCAATTAGCTATGGTAAAATGGAGAAAACAGACAAGTAAAACCCAGATGTGCCTCATGGTGCATGGCAATATTGTAAAAACAAGTCGTGGTAGAAATGTGGGATTGTGCAAGCTGAAAAGTAACCTGAAAAGCCTTCAACACACTGAGAGGGGCAGAAAGGGGTCGGTGCAATAAGGGAGTGGTGGTGAAGCCCCCAAGGCGTGGATGACTTTTCTCTGAACATCCTCTTGAGGTTAAGACATCGGCGTGGATTAGCTTGTTCTGGAGTGATAACAGGTGAGAGAAAAGGACTCAGCAGAAGGATTTGGCACTGCCTGTCTGAGAGGATGGGAGTGGAAGTGGATGTGGAAATGCAATAATTGGGATTCATGGGAAATTGTCAGTTGGTGTCGAGCTGCGGATGAAGTGCAGCTGCTTCTGTGGTGCTGTGATGGAGTAGCACTAGCTTGTAGTTCCCATTATAGTGTGTTTGTATGTCTTGTAGTGGGTTTGTGTCTGTTTCTGTGGTGTCGGTACGTTGTGTGGTGGCCATCACATTTGGGGTGTTTTCTGTTCCTTGTGTAGCGTGTTCATTAATGAGAACAAAGGAGACAAAGAATGGAAGTTAAGAGGTTATCAACTTTTGTGTCCATTTTGTAGCAGTGTTGTTTTCCAAAACAAAACAAAACCACAGTTGTGCTACAGACTACACGCTGCTGATTACAAGATAGGGGCCTGATATCCACATATAAACATACAGACATCCATCAATGCAATGCCAGGTACCTGAACTGTGTATACAAATATCACATGATACATTTCTACACCTTCTTCGTTCATGATCCAGATGTTTAGCAGCAATCTATTAGGCGCTTAAGCAGCCTCATCTCCCTTGATTTGAGCAGTACTAATCCCAATGCTTCTGATAGAAATGACATTATATGAAATTATGGACTATGAAGAGTTCTCAGGTTGCACTGGAAGGCAAAGTTGTGCAGCTCTGTGTTCATGCATTAACTGCTTTTCAACATGTTTACTTTGCTGCTTATAAAAATCTATCATCCTTAAAGAGGCAAAGCAATTGTAAAAAAGATTTGAACTGTCTAGTGTGCTTGTAATAGTCTATCTGCCTTTATGATGTGTTTAATCTCTTCCTAGTAATTCCAACAGTTATCACATAATCCCAGCGCCCAAGTTTCCTGAAACTTGGCTTTGCATGGGCTGCATGTTTACCAAAAAATTGCATGAGTTTATCATTTTCTTGGCCTAATTTTGCAGACATAAGGTGGTGTCAGTATATACATAACTATGTGAGTCCAGTTAATACTAGTCTAAGTAGAAGAAATAATCTTTTAGCAAATCATTGTTCACTGGAAAACACAAGTGTGAAGTGAATAGTGAAAAATTCAAACCTTACCTTCCTGGTAACTTTTGCTGCTCTGATTCTGCTTCCAGTTTCAGGATTCCCAAGACCAATAATATTTCTAACTATCTAAATGTGTAGTTGTATGGCTGCGAGGAGAGTCATATTAAGATCAGTTATGCTTCCTACATATTTTAAATTAACAATGTATGCATTTTTACATGAATCATACTGTTTCCATTTCTGGAGGCACATAAGATTTTTTTAAGTGATTACTGCCAACAGAAGAGCATTGCCATGTTGTATCTGTTTTCACCAGATCGATTTTGCATGATTTTGGCTGATTTTGAATTCATAAAAAGAAGGATCACAATTTTTTAAAATACACCTGAATTAACTAGGTACATTGGTTCTTATTTACCATTTTCCTAAAGAAGCCGGATCAGAATAAAAGAATGCAGAAATTTCTGTTAAAAGTAATTTTTCCTTTATTGAATGAGAAATCTAAACTGATATACCTGTGCATAACCATCTCATGATTTACAAACAATTGTGCAAAACTGGCAAATTCCATCGCAAGCAGTTCTTTCCAAATTATTTGTGAGACTGAATTTTGACCTTGTGCAATACAAAATGTCTGCAGACACGTTAAGGCATAAGATGAAATCGATAAGGCAGATAACGTGCTCTTGGTCACTTTATGGTACCTTTCAGAGGGCTGGAAGTGTCTCTTCCTCAGGTACAAAACAGACACGCACAAGTCAATAAGTGAATCAAGTAAAGAAGGAACTGACAGGGCCCAGAAAGTATATGTAGGGTGATTTTCATTGTTCAGCGGAGTATGGTCCTGCGGGTGGTTTACGGGATGCTTCCATCTGCCTTATCTCCTTTTTCCCTAGAGGAGAGGAGCATCTATTCCAGTGACAAATACTTTTTGAATAACCAAAAGTGTCCCAGCAAGGGCTGCTGTGGCCTGAAGAGTGGCAGCAGCTGGTTTTGCTCTCGGGAAGTGGGAGGAGTGCTCAGGGAGAGGAGATGGCTGCCGGGGCTGATGCCGGAGGAGAAATGGCAGCGCAGCCCCCGAGAGCGGTCCCACAACCTGGATTACATCCTTCAGCTGCTGAGGTTGGAGCATGCTGGACTTTGGCCAGCAGAGAATTTGGGATTACGCTTCGAAGCCTAAAGTGATCCCTTCTTTAAATGCATCTTTACTCTGGGAAGTAGGAGTTTGGTGCCGTAGTGTTTTCTGTGGTCACACATGTGAAGAGGATGGCGTCTGGCCACTGACCTTTGTACAGACAAATCAGTTTTAGCTCCAATGTGAGAGGCACAAAATGAAGGGCATAGAAAGTTCTGGTCAGGAATACAAGTGCCACAAGATTAATTAACATAGTATAAATAATGAGATCTGACTCTGCCTTCTTGGGCCTTTATTTTTGAATTAAGTAACTTTCAGAAGTAAAGTGGATGGGATGCCAAACTTAACAAGAACATAAAATTGAAAGCATTAAGATTAAAATGGTGTTGGACCTGAAAGGGGAGATACTTAAGCATTTTGGTCAGATCTCAGGCTCACACAGCTTATCACCGTGACATTTGTGAAGCAATTATTTTGAGTAGAAAACACAGAATGAAGTCGACTTGTGCGGGGAGCTGTCCTGTATCTGAAGAAAGGGACCTTATATGCTTAGTTGGTTTAATAAGTGCTATCCCCTTAATTGCCTAATCAGAAGTGTCGCAAATGAATAAATAACTAGGTTCAATATATGTGCATTAGATGCATCTTCTGCAGAGATATTAAAATTTTATAGCTTTGATTATCGTAAAGAAATACGCCACCAAATATGTAATCCTGTAAGTAGGAGCTCATCTGGCAAACGTCACTGATGGTGCACTGTCTCAGCTACTCGAGTACAAACCCGGAGCAGAGGCCTGAAGGGAATATCCAACATGTAACATCAGCATCCCAGCTTCAGTTTTCAGAAGCCACACAGGAACTTCCCAGACATATTTAGGGCATTGCTGTATATTTGCACACTGTGCTTTGGTTTTAACTATTGATAACCATGAGTTGTGCAGATGTCTGTCCTGCAGTTCTTTTCTTTTTTCCTTTTTTTTTTTACACCATGGAGACATATTTTCTGCTAAACCTATCCCTTTGTCCTGCTGATCGTCTCAGGGATTCCCATGTTTTACCTGTACAGAATGTATCGATACAGGAGCTTCAGGCTCAGCTTGAGCAGGAGACGAGACTTCACCGAGAGGAGCAAGAAAAGTTTACAGAAAGGATCATCCAGGTAAATACGAAACCCGCCTGCTGGGAGAGATGCGTGACCATGATGTGTGGCCTGGACCTTGTTTGTCAGGACCATGGGAACTTGTGTCCTGATGGCTGTGCCTGTTTGACCTCATCTGAGTAAATGAAGAATCTGGAAGTTTGCCACTCTGTATCTGGCTTTTCTGCTTGGTGGAGAGAAGTTTTGTGCTCCCCTGTGGGGGAAGTCAAGGTAGAGACATGAAGTACTGCCTGGGGAATTATATCAGCCCCTTCAGCTCTCTGTGAGCTGGGGAAAGGTGTGTTTGATCTCTGGGAGCACAGTTTGGCTCCATGCCTTATTCTGACCCCTCCTAGCCCAAAGAAAAACCAACACTCCTCTGAAGTCGGAGGACTTGTTACACGCTCATAACTGAGACACAAATCAGGACTTTTTTGTATTTCTCAGTACCCCATGCTTCCAACCCTCTTATTCATAACTGGTGAATAAATCATATTTTGTTACATGGGGTCCCCTTGCTCTTTTGAAGGCTGGAACAGATTAGTCAATCGTTTTGTCATATCTAGTTCCTAGAGCGAAAAAAAATTGTTGCTAATTTTTGCAGGCTGTTTGGCTCTTAACTGAAATTTTCTTTTTAAATTTACTTCATAGACTAAATTCAGCATAATTGTTGCATAGTGTAAAGCATTTTTCCTTGTGCCAGCTAATCTCGTTAGGCCCAAGTGGTATCTCTCAGTCTTTTCATAAGTAGCTTTAATTTCCAGTTGATCTCCATAGGAGCTTTCTCATGAAGGCTTTTGAAGGCAACCAGTAAATTGATTTCCTTCCTAGTTGCCTTGGCCATGAAAGCTTTTTGGAAGCTATGCCTGCCTCTTAAAGTTCTTTTCTTTTGCAATAGCTATCCATTGAAAAAGCAGGGTCTTCTGCAAGAATTTGTGACCACAGGGACTTAGATCATAACAGCTTGTAAAAACAATGGAAAATGCAGCAAAATCAAAGCTAGCTATTCATGTTGACAGCCAGTAGAAATAGAAGAATAAAAGCATCTTCTGGATTCTTCATTTTTTTCCAGATTATGCCCATCCTGTTGATATTGTTCCTTTTTTATCATCTTCCAGGATTTCTGGTGGAAATGACTCAGATCTTTGCTGTATTTAACCATAACTTCATTTGGTGGAAGAACCTGCATCGACACAAAATCTATTTGTTTCTTCCTGTAAAAATTAAATTTAAAATAAGCCCCTTTTGCACTATTTCATTTTTAGCAGTGTTTAATGACATCAAATTGATGTGTGCTAGCAGTGTACAATCTCCATGAGTGTTATTAGGAGTTGCGTGGATGTTTTTTGGGCCATTATAGCTAATTTTGTTCCAGACTACTTTTAAGCTGCATTTTAAACCCATGTAAGCTGGCAACTACTATAAATAATTTTAATTTAATCGGGAACTTTTTAAGGCATAGTAGTGTAGATGCTGAAAATTTGCATTATGCCAGAGCACATCATTTAAAGGGTAGGAAAGTCCTTAGTAAACCATCTAGTGTGGACCAGTAGCCTGTGTCAGCAGCATCTGAATGTTGCCGTGAAAATCAAGCATATATTTCTTAGCAGTATTAATTGCTAGGGGGGCCGTGCTCCTGAAGAAGAATCTCTGAAGTATTCTTCATTCCTGTGTGAATGTTCTTTGTTGCAGGGTATGTTCTTATGGTTTAAATCGTTGTGGTCATTAGTGTACTGTGGCTTTCATAGATTTCATCTATGGAGCTGGTCAGCAAAGGGAGAGGCTGTTGTTCCGCAGAATGGAAAATAGTAGAAACTGGCATCTGTAAGCAGTGGCTCTGTATTCATTTTCCATCTGCCTTTTCTTGATCAATGTGAACCACAGCCTGGTTGAATTGGAAACACTATCTCATCCATGCAGAATATGAGATGTTGTACAACTAACTTGTACAAGTGCTACTGGGCACAGGTCATGCCATGGTTCGATTTTGACATATTGAGGGAGAAGTCACGTTTAACGAATAATGTTTCAGGTGGCCTTGTGTTGAAACAGATGTAATTATACGCGTGCTCCAAAGAATGAGCTTTTCTTGGTGCTTCTAGTACTAAAACTGAGACACGTTGAATGCCAAGTTGCAACCTATTCCTGTCTCTTCAGTTCCTGCGTGTGTCCTTGATCTAGTCATATCAGAATGGGAAACTGTTTACTATGAGTCGTTCAGATGCCTCCAGGTATGAACTGTGAGAAGTCAGGGACCAGTAGTTGTATCTGAAATACTGGATGTGGTTCCTTCAGAAGCGTTGCCCTTCCAGAAGCAGAGGGAGACGTAGCCTCAGAGGAAAGGATTAGTCTGTGGCTGGGGAGGGAAGAGGCAAGGATAATATTCCAGGTTGTCTGAAGGGCAGCTGTGGTCCCACCTTGTAGGAATGGCTGTAAATGCATTTAGCAGGTGTGATATGTGCAGCCGTGTGGGGTGGTGGCTGTGCTGGGAACATGCTGTGGGGATGCAATCAAGAAAAGGAGGAAAATATGAGTGGTATAAAATGTTTAAGCAGCAGCAGAGGTCTCGTGCATCTTTAAAGCAAACGTCAATTTCCACAGCAGGTTACTTGGTTACCTAAGCAAAGCTTATCAGCTGCTGTCCTCTAATTTCCTCAACAGTCATAACTGCTGAGGAACTTATTGAGCCAAACTCAATAGCTACTCACTACTGATGAAAATCAGAGATTTCAGTTTGTCTCACCCAACAAAGTACAAGTCCTGGAAACTGCCCCAGGACACCACCCCATTGACATGGTGTCTGTCATTCCATTAAAGCTGGAGGAGGAGCATATACAGACCCTGCGAAGGAAAGACTTGGAAGTGCAGAGCTTGGCTTTGCAAAACAAACTGGAAGAGAAGACCTGGAGCCAGGAGAAAAGTCTGCTACAGCAAGAACTCAGGCATTTCAGGCAGGACACCTTTCTGCTGTATGTCAAACTGAAGTGGCTGCTGAAACATTGGCGGCAAGGCAAGCGAATGGAGGAGGAAGGGGACGACGTATTAGAGGTAACTGACCCACCTTATTAACCCAATGAAGTTGCAAGCACTGGGGTACTGGGATGTCCCTTCTTTAAGTGTAGACTTTACATACAATGTGGCATCAGCAACCTTATAATTACACGGAGTTTTAAAGGGGATTCAAATTAAACATGAAGCCTTTTCTGAAGTTGGCTTTTGGTAAAGTATATTCTGCATGATGTGTTACAGATCACTCATCTTTAAATCTAAAACCTTAACTAGTACAAACATCTGGTCCTGAAAAACTCTCTCATAGTAAATGAAAATTGAATTAGGTCTCAAAGATATGACTCCTGAACAATTTTTGGAAAGAAAAAAAAAATTAGCAAGCTGATGGAGTCAAATCTGTTTAGATGGGTTGAGTGCTGTCATTTTTCTCATTGTGTGCACAGTGTGTTCCTTACAAAGCCTTCAGAAATATAGATGGAGGGAAGCTCTGTTTTCATGTTGGCAGGAGAATTATACAGCTTCTTGTGGGAACTTACAGTGAATCATTCTTGTTTGTTCCTCTTCTCCATACACACGTCTATCACCGTCAGCAGCAGTACGCCAGTAGTCATCATGGTGATTTTCCAAGTAGCGACTAAATTAAGATCAGGAATTTCAGAAGTACATAACAACCTGGAATCCCCAAGCTGACACATCTCAGCAGGGGTGTGATTGCCAGCCAACATGCACTGTGAAGAAAGGTGCTGCTAAACCATGCCGACTTGCACAACCAGAATTACCATTTGCTTTGGAAATCTTACCTAAAGGAAAAATAAGTTAAAAAAAGTGTTTGCCCGTTCTGACATTTTATACAAAATTCTTGAGAATAATAGATTGATTTTGCAGGTTCATGCAATTCTGAAACCATTTGCTAAGGCAACTAAGTAATTTTTCTCAGTATTTCTGATACTTACGTGCCTAGTGTTTTTCAGTGTTCACTGCATCTGGCAGTACAAGTAACCTTTCAGGTCTGGTAAGAGTATGCTTAAGTGGAATACTCCAGTGTTCTGTATTCTTAGATAAAGGGTGGATGAACATCTTTACCTTCATCTGCTGTGGTGATATGAGTCAGAAACAAGAGATTAGTAGCTATTTAGAAATAATTTGCTTCTACTTTACTTCAGCAGTAATAATTTGCTTCTATGTAAACTAGCTCATCTTCTAATATCAAAATAGCTTTCATTTTTTCACTGTTTGGATTTTTTGACTGGTTAATTTATAATCAATCCACCTCCAGTCATTATTGGAATCATGTGTTTTGCTAATGCATTAGAGAGAATAAAGTGCTAGATTTGGATACTTCATGGCCTCCATATCTTCATCAGACAAAACACCAGTGTCTTGTATAGTTTTTCATTAACGTGTGATGGATTATATCCATCATGCTACATTACACCCATCTTCTCAGCTGCATAGATCTCCTGTTTTGCAGGCCTGCATAGTGTTGTGTTCACATATGCAACATGTCATGTATCACCCAAAGATCATCTCCTGTAGCCTACAGAATAGAATAGCCACCACAGAGATGCAGGGGAAGATAGTCCCTTCCCTTAGCCCTTCAACAGATTTCTGTCCCCCCGAGGTAAATGACAAAAGAGTGTTGATGTATCCCATCCCATGCTCTTGCATTTTAGATCGAGCACACTGAGGCCCTCCCAGACTTTGGCATTCAGTGTGAGCAGAAGGCGGACGATGCAGAGCGAGAGGAGGAGGAAGAGGATGTTGTGTTTGCACTGACAGATTTCTCCCAGCGTCCCACCACGGAGAGCAGTGATCATGGACCACAGCTGCAGACTGCAGAATTACTGCAGCAGCAGAAGCAGGTACTATACCATTTGTATATCATGCTCTGGGAATGGAAACTGTGGATTTTCCAAGGGAGTTCATTTTCTTCTGCTGCTGTGTTAAATCACCTAGAATCATACTTGTAAAAATACTTCTAGCTACACAGCAATTACAGTGGATTTCATCCATTATATTTATATTTAATCAGGAGCCACGTGATTACTGTTCTCTTGTTGGCAAATGCTATCAGTGAAAAATCCTATTTCCTCTTGTGGCTGTTTGCCCAGAAACATCTATCAGTATGTGATGGTTTGCAGAATTTATATGCTCCTCTTGCCTGAGCACATCTATTGTATTCTACTGTCAAGCTTTTAGCAAGAAGAGGTGATTTTATTTCCTTTAAATAATTTAAGAAACTAGCACATGTATTTAATGTTTCCCTTAGAGATGATGGGAAAACAATGCAAAAGTTCCTTCCTGTCACTGGGCTTGTTTCTAAATGCCTAAAAGCAAATCATGCTGACTTTTTTCTGACATCTCCTGCGCCCTGTCTGTGTGTGTCAGAGCACTGCCATATACCCTAACTTTTTGCTTTGTGCATTTAATATACCAGCAGTCCTAACAATAATAACAGCAAACATTCAAAGGGGACAGACTTAAGGCTTCCAACAGTTCTTCAGAAGCATCTTCTTGTATTTTTAAAATGGGAAACTTTCAGATGAGAGCATCCTGTTACAGGGAATTACTTGCAGTCATAAGTAGAATGGAGCAAGAATTCTGTGTAAAATACAAATTCAGTGAAAAAGCTCTTGAAGCTTTATGCCTTATGCCCCATCTCTATCTGGGCCCTTGACTTGGGAGCCCACTCCACAGCGAGAGCTCTCAGACAAATATGCACTCTCTCTGGCTGCATTACTTTGCTGGGCTTGCTACAGGACTGTGTGTGTCTTTGCATTTCAGTTCTTCGCCTTGAACTCCCCAGACTCTTACGACTATGTACGACCTGTTTGCTTATTATCTATATGGTCTAATAGATACGCAGCAGGCAACAGTAAGTTTCTATCCTATAATAAGGTTAGGCTGGTGCTGGGAGATGCACAGGCTGTCTTGCAACCTACCTCTCTAGTTCAAAATGTAACTTCAGTTAGCATTTCTGTTTGAATAAAAATAGTAGAGATCTGTGGTCTTTATTCTACTTCATGTTCTGCTTTAAGTTTATACACTCTTTTGGTTTCCTTTTTCATAGAGCTAGCTGACAACTCCATTCTCTAGCTATTATCTTCTGTGAAGTGTGCTACCAAAGTAGTATTCATTTGATCAGTTTGGCATTTGGAAAGGTTCTACCTTGCCAGTCACCCAGATCCATCACTGTCATCCTCTCAGCAAGCTCTTCTCTGGTAGAGGCTGAAGAAGGCCATGGAAGAGATGCTCCTGAGCACGTCATTTAACTGCATTTCATCTGTAGACTGATTTAATCTAGAATGAGTAAAATAAATATAAACCAACATACTATCTCAGTACAAACTCCGTCATGTACTAACTTTCCATACAGACCTCTTAAAATGACAAGGAACATTGAAATAAATTATGTCCTCTTTGAAATAATCATCACATAGGCATTAATCTCAATTAAGGTGGCAGAAATGGGAAGTAGGATTGCTTATAATTCATTTTTATATACATTGCATGTTCTAATGAAGCCATTCCAGCTAATCTTGCTTAAAGAAATGATCCATAGGAACAGATCACATCTCAGTACCCCTCTTGATAGTGAATAGTGCATGATATCCAAATGGACTTGTGAAGGTGAAATAGGTTTCTTGCCTTCCAAACAGGAAAAAAGTGTTATTTCAACACTGCAAGAGTGAGTGAGTTTGCTAAATATTTCTCATTTTAAGCACTATTACTTGTTTTGTCCACTCACGCTAGTGAATCTTCTAACAAGCACTGTGTTTATTGACAGGCATGTGAAAGGGCTTCCAGTGCTCTGGGGCTTGTATTTGTCAATGGCAAGAAAGGATTACGATTATTCTCTGGCACAGAAATAGGAAGCCCTAGTGTAGGTTAATTCTGATGCTGTCATAGATTCAGGGCATCAGAAGTGTCTTCTGGAGGACCGTGACAGAGGAGTAGCTGCCTGCACACCTCCTGTGCCCTCGAGGCTCTGCCAGAGCCTTGCTCTGCCCTCACACACCTTAGTATCAGTTGGGCCTGAATTGTCCATCTCACTGTGGCGGATGGCTTGGCCCTGCAAACCTCCTGCATGCAGGACCTTCGCTGTGCTCACCAACCTCACAGACCCTGGTCCTTGCTCTACACACATTACAGACTCACCCATAAATATCAGCTCCACTTAATTCATATATGATCCCAAAACACATTAACTAAACAAAAATAGAGCAAGAAAACACTTTGTGTGTGTTGTCCCAGCTTTAAAAGCTCTGAGAGCATCAGCAGACCCAGAGCACATCCTTCCTGAAGGGGTGGATCTCAGCAGTGCTCCCCCACCAGTATACCACTGACTAGTCAGGCTGCGCTGAAAAACACCCAGGGTTTTGGGGGTCTTCTGCAGGTTTCTTAAACCCACAGCTGGAAAAAAGCACTGTTTACATGGGGAATTTGGGGTGAGTGGTGAGGCTGGAAGTCTCCAAGGTTTGCACCTACCCGGGAGACCCCTAAGTTGCTGGTTCTGCCTGGCAAGCTCCGAGATTAAATGCATCAGCATTTGTTTCACATTAGGAAGGAAATTTTGCGATAGTCTAGGAGTGGCTAAGATAACTAGGTCAGAAAAAAGAAAGAGCTTACAGTAACTTGAAGTAACCCATATTTATTTTTAACATTTAATGTTAATATTTAATAGCTTGTATTTTCAGCCTGCACTCTTGCTGTTGGCTTTCTCACCCTGCCTGGAAAGTGGAATTGTTTTGAGAAAAATGATAAACCCTGAGGCCTTAATTTCAACAAGCAGCCTCTAAATTTATATTATGATTTGAGGTACTCAACTCGGTGTAAAGTATGTGTCTCACTTGTCTGGGATGTTTATGTGGCCAGTGTGTGGAGGGATGAAGGCATAGCAGAGGGGAAAGGGGAGAAAAAAGGTTAGCTGATGAGAGGCAGAGTAGATGGGGACTCTGAGAAGGGCAAATTCATCTTTCTCTTAATGGCATTGTCCCTTGGCTGGTAGCTGGGGCACACTGCGGAAAGGGTCGGGCGAGGAACTGGCAAGGCTCAAGAGCCAAGCGGAAGGTCTGGTCACGGGCAGGAGATAAGCAGGGAAGTCGGGCTGGTGGCACAGTAGAGGAGGGCTTGCTGTAAGTCAGCGTTTCTATGTGTGTAGTGAGAGATCAGGGAGGATAGCCTGTGGAAAAAGGAAGAGCTTTGGTTCAGTTGACTAGAAAGGGTGAGATGCCTGTTGGACTCTGGAAGATCAGGGGAGTAAGAAGAAAAGAGTTTACACATCTGTGTTCCAATCGAAAAAGCACTTAAATACAATACACTTGTGTTGTTGCTGGCGGGGGTGTCAAAAAAATAGCCAGTTAGATCTTTTTTTGCTTATACAGTATTTGTTTACAAAGCTTAGCTAAAAGAAAAGCCCAAAGGAATAGTAATTAAGACCTAGATATACTAAAATGTTTTGCACCAAGATCTGGCTTCACTTTTGCCTAGATCTGTCATTAGACAGAGAAAACTCACAGTTCTCGTTCACTGTTTAGGCTGCTGACCCTGTGTTTTTAATTGACTGCTCTACTAAACTGCTTGTAACACCAGACTGTGGCTAAATTCTTAAGTGAAATTCTCAGAGAAAAAAGAATTGTAATTAAAAGCAGAACCAAGCTTCAAACAACTGCTCTGGTCCCAAACTTTTCTAGAGCTGGAGGCTCCCATCTCTGGAATTGACTCAACTTAGTGAAGACTCCAAAGTCCTGGAATTTAATTGAGGTTTACTACGTTAAGTTTTTACTTATTGTCAGCTGTTGTTTCCTTCAGCTATAAATCCTGAGCTGTGGAGACAACAAGACTTTAAACTGCTTTTGTAATTCTCTTGTCTTAGATCAGTTGTGAATCAGTCAGATTCCTCCATGCTCTAAATTTCAGTAACTGGTAAGGTACTAAAGAGCCAGCTGCTTGCATGAGAGGCTGTCCAGGGAATCACAGCCATGCCCCGTTTCTTCTGCCCGTACAACATCCCCGGGAGGACAGGGAAGACCATAACAATCCTTGTTATTTATCTATGGAACTTATTCTTATGCAGAAGCTGTTTGGCAGTTTTACCAACAGAAATCTAAAGCATGTCTAGATGTAAATGTTGTATTTCAGAGCACATTGTCTCAAAAGGACTTCGTCTGTTCTCCAAAAACACTCCAGTTTGGCAAAACAGAAAAAATAATCTCACAGACCTCTCCAACTTCAGACTGTAAATATGAAAGTCATGCAAAAGAGACTTCTCTGCAGGAATTAGGAGAAGATAACCAAAATTGGATTTATATTGGCAAATTAATTAAAATCCCAGCAAGCCCAGGGGGCACCTGGGGTACTTGTCTCGTAGCAGCGACATTGATGTAATGCCTCTAGAAATAAGACATGCCCTCATCCCAGTAGGCTACAAACCTGCAGTGAGGCTCTTTTGGCTCCTCTCTGTACTAGTCCATCACTTCATTCTTTGCAAACCTAATTTTACAGGACTCTAAAGCTATCAAATATATGCACAGGAATGAGGGATGTAGCTTGCTTTAGTGTTATTTGGTTTTATTTTTCTTCTGCCTCATTTCCCTCGTGGATCCTTTAGGCTACTCAGTCAGAGAAAGGTTTATGCAGCATACTAGAAAACACAGAACGTGGCTCTTGAATGAAAGCACTTCACAGACGTTTGGGGTCAGGGTTTTCAAAGAGGATGAGGCCAGGTTTTGATGCATTCAATACTCAGCAGCTCCTGTTGTGACACTAAGGACAAATCTTCAAAAGAGCTCTTATTCTGATTACTACACAAGGGGCTTGAGATGTTTGGAGAATTTAGCCTTAATTGGGTATCAGAACGAAAATTCATGGTGGAAACATAAAATCGCATTACATATTGAAAAGCAGGTGATCTTATATGCATGATGGAGACTGCTGCTGTATAGTAGGAAACTGCTAATTGGCATTAAATGTTAATGGAATTCATTCTGCTTCTGTGGGTGCATTTCTTATAAAACCCCATGTTGTACGCCATCACATTTCATTAGCCCAAACAGATTACAGGTCAGTCAATGAGCACCTGCAGTCATTTCCCTGCATCTAGCATATTTTTGCTGATGAACCAAATGGCTTGGAAAAAGTAGACCGCATTTGTTTGTTTTTTAAAGAAAAAAGGCACTGTGGTATGTCTGATTAGTGATTACAAAAGTGGGTGAGGTGGGTTCAGTGATGCCAAAAATCTGATGAGCGTATGAAATCAGCTTAGTTGTCTGCATAAAATTTTGTATGTATTGTCACTGAAAAAAGCACATGAAAATAATTTAGATTTTTGCATACATCTGTTTACTTGACTTGTCTACAAAGAAATCCCCATGTAGGTACTTCATGAAACACCAGGTAAGAGGAATTGCAGGAAGCCTCCACTTGGGAAAATAAATCAAAAATAAAATTAATTAGACTATCATGCAAGAATTGAGACAGCTAATTTGAGTTAGGCCTTCGCAAGGAAGCTAACGGATTGATGAGAACCAGGTGATTAAATGCTGAATTTGTTGAGTAAGCTTTCCCATTTTTCTGCTCATGCTGTGTCTGCTAATCAAGTATAATTTTCTTAAAAGTCTTTTCTAGTCAAAATAACTTGTCAGATACAATCTCTGGTTACTCCTTGGTCTTTGAGAGGCTCATTGGAAATATTTTATTTACATTTTGGATAAATAAATCATGTTACACATTTCTGTTTCCTAATTCAATGACCAAAAAATGGTGGGATACCTTTTGTTTTACTGATCCAGAATGAATCTTTAAAAAACATTCTTCAATATTTAACATAAAAATGACAGGTTTTGCAAGTCTCCAGAGAATTTGCAGAAAGTAAATGCCAAAACGAACAAAAAAAAAATTTTAGAGATTTGAATAAGTATACAAGCTATCTTTCAGTACTTGCCAAGATCAGATGTCAGCTCTGGGCTAGACTTTTAATTTGACTCCTTTCATGGCTCCTGGCTAGCACAACAGCACAGACAACATTTTCAGTATGGCCGTGACATTCTCAACAAGACGTGGGTGGGGGTTTGCTCTTCGATCCCATCTGTAAGAGGGAAAGTGGCCTACCTGGCATTCATGCCTTTGGTACTGAGCGGGGTGCTGCTGCAAAGCTAACCTGTGTGCAACTGCCTGGGACTGAGGAGAAATGTGAAGTACAGACTAGTGAAACACCTTAGCAGAGATACTCAGCTCAAAACCTCACATTTTTTTCTGAAGTAATTTTATCTGATAATACAAAAGCATTAAAAATTAATCCCTTTTCTTTATATGTAGTTTACAAATATTTGAGGTTTGATGCTGAGCAATGACTACACATAAGACGTCTAGCTACCCAACAAACCTCAGGAATGATACTCTAGCTTTGGTTTACAGTATTAAAAAAGAAGGTTTTTTTATATGCATCCTTCAATCCAGAAGGATGCATAGTGCCTTTTTCAGATACTTAAGTATCTTTGGCTTTCATGGGTGCTTCAGGACTAGGGCTAACGAGAAGTAAGATCATAGAATCATAGAACCATTTAGGTTGGAAAAGACGCTTAAGATCATCGAGTCCAGCCGTAAACCTAACACTGCCAAGTCCACCACTAAACCATGTCCCTAAGCGCCTCATCTACATGTCTTTTAAATACCTCCAGGGATGGTGACTCAACCACTTCTCTGGGCAGCCTGTAGACAGAGAAGGCATTGCCATTCTTAGTTTTCTCATGCAAAAGTTATCCCAGGCACTTTCTCTTCCACGCAGTAGACGTGCAGGTATTTTTCCCCCTAAAAATGAAGCTGGAGGCTAAAGCTATCCAATGACAGCATTTCTTTTGCTTTGTTGCGGCAGGCAAGTGAAAATCGGAAGCTCCTGAACGCTCTGAAGGGTTTGCTGGATGACTTCCGCTCGGAGCTGCGGGACGAGGAGCGTGAGCGCCAGGGGCTCCAGCAGCAGTATGCCCTGCACAAGGCAGCCTGGGATGTGGAAATGACTGAACTGAAGTGCCACCTCGAACAGGTAACATCCCCCATGTCCAACACCAGTAAAGAATGGTTGAGGTGCTTAATGAAACGGGAAATCTATGGCAGCCAGGAAAGGTACTACATTTATTCATTTTACCCTGATGCCTGAAAGCCCCCCTGAAGCCTGAGCAAAGCTTTGCCTCTTGAGCTGCCTCTTGGATTCCAGTTGTCCCAGTACGAGTGCTCATGTAGTAGGTACTGTGTAGGTGAGGACAAAGGAAGTGAACCTCTTCTTGCTGCATTTTCTCAGAAGAGTTGGCTGGTAATGTATCAGCTGCGGTAATGAGGCATGCGGGTGTCTGTATTTATTGGCATTTATAGGAGAGAAAATGTCTTGATGTTGGCGTGCTCACAGTTAGCTCGTCACTGTGCCTTGGCAGATAACAACTGCGGTATTTGATGCATAGGAGAGAAAAGAGTGATTTAATAATACTGAAGTGTTACATCAATACGTTAATATTAAACCAGCTATTCAAAGCTACTGGTTAGTGATGGATGGTACCCCACTGAAGAGAGAGCTCTAGCTACCCGCCATGGGATACTGTTAGAAGTATGTATATAAAATCTGGTGCCAGGTGCTTCAGTGTTAGGTACGGCTGTTCACAGAAGATGTACTGTTTCTGAAGCAATATGAAAACAAATCAGCAAAAAACCCACAGGGATTCATTTCCAAAGCTGATGGCATAAAAGCTGTAATTTTCTGCATTGAAGAGGGGAGGGGTGGGAGAATTAGTACATTCAGGTCCTGAGAAAAAGATTTGCAATTGTACAGCTTCTCTGCAGAAGAAAAATATAATTAAAATATTCACTGCCAGGAGGGTGGTACATTTAGGAGGATTTACTGAGCATCGGAGACTCACTGTGATGCACAGAGCTGAGATGCGAGCACTGCTTTTCCTGCCCAGGTACTGTAAGCTGCTTTCCCAGAATGAAGGAAGAAGCTTTCATTTTAGCAGAGTTTTCTCTCAGCGGATTCAAATTCTCAATTCAGCTGCTTCTTAGTCCACACACATTTCCAAACAGATCACTTGAAAAAGGAAACAAAATGAATCCCCATTTTCACTCCTGCCAAAGTAAAACCTCGATGACAGATTTACCTTAAACTCGAGATGGTAACAAAGAACAAAACTTAGAGAAAGTTAGTCTGACAATGAACTGCCAATTTAGAGCTTGCATGCTTTGCCTTTGCATGGGCGATAAACTCCCAGGCTGCGGCTTTGGCTGGTGTTTGGCACCAGGACAGCACTGCCATTCCTGCCCAGGGAGAAGATAGATTTGCATCCTTCCTTCTGGTGGCTTTATCAGGTTCTTTGCTACCTCCACTGCTCCACTGGTAATAACATATAACATAGGGTGATTATCAAGCTGTGGGTGTTACCTTTTTCCAGCAAATGAAAAGAATGAAACTGGTCAATATTTAAGACATCAAACTGTCCTCCTTAGCCAATTCCCCAAACTGCATTTCTATTTCACAGTAAAAACAAGTCCCTAGTGCAGTAGCAAAAAGATAGCACAGAAATCGTTAGAATATCAGTTAGGATAGGGCAAACAATGTGAGTGTCCCACTGAAGTCTGGTGTACATGCTCACCATTACAAGGAGGCAATTAAAAAATTAAATATAAAAATAATAATATAATAAGCCTGAAATAGAAATAATATAAACATAAATTTAACTCAAGCTAATGTTAAGGATTCAAAAGATGGGGTGTTTTTGTAATAGGTTCAATTTCAGGATAGAAATGGGAGGAGCTAGTGAACAACATGTAAAATATCAGCATTACATATAGTCATGCTAACGTCTTTTGCTATTCTGTACCAACACGTAGCATAACAACAGCTTTAACTAAATAGCCAAGTCCGTCATGTCAACGTGGGTAGAAGACCCTCTCATGATGTAATTTTGTTGTTTTGATTGGTAGTGATGAAGCAGCGGGCTGTACAGCGCTCCCACCCTAGCAGGGATATAGAGCTGCCAAACCCTTGACAAGCCCATAGAGAATCAAGGCCTTTCTAGTCTCCACTGTTGTCTTCACTGCTGCTGTTTTCCACCTCTTTTGTGACACAGTAGGTCAATTAACAAGAGCATTTTCCTCAAGAGAGTCAACTCCTAATTAATAGTCACTGGCAATAGTTTTGCACTTTGATGCTTCAACTCTCTATATACGAAAGAAAAAAAGGAAAGAAAACTCTTTTGATACAAAATCGCTGCATATCAGAGGTGACGATGTACTGTTGCCTGCTGCTTTGGAGCTTTAGCACTGCATATATCATTAAAAATAAAAGTCTTGGCTGTCAGAAATGCATGTACATCTTATTTGGCAGAAGGATCCTTAGGCATTGTTTTTAAGATAAGAAATAACGAGATTGCTCCCAAGTATGGGATTGCAATAACTCTGAGCCAATAAGGAGTCCCAGTAATTCTCAACCTCCAGCTGAGCAAGTGAAAAATCCCAGTATTCTGGGAACTGGGAACTGAGAAAGGTTTGGAAGAAGGAGGGAGTTAGTATGTGGGGCCAAACCCTGTGTATGCATTGAGAACTTGCACGTAAGGACAGGGACCCTCAGTAGGACTCCCACCAAGGTCCAGCTTCAAGACGCCCTGAGGGAATATAAGCTGTGGTGCACATGGAGAGGCATCTGGCCACCCTTAGCAGTAAACAGGTTTAGGAAAGTCACATGTAGACTTTCATTATAAGGAGCCACCAATGGACCTTTCCACCATGATTTGAGCTGCTTCATCAAAACAGAGGAGCATTGTTCTTCCTTCCACAGGCACCAAGAACTGTCTTCTGAGTCTAAAGACACCACCTCTGACTGGAGAAGGTTTTAGATCCCAAATCACTGAACACCAGGAAATTATTCTGAAGATGTATCACTGTATACTTGCCTTGGTTTTGAACTCATCTTTGTACTTGTAGGCTTCCTGTATTTTTCTCAAATGGGGCAAGAGCCAGGGCTCTGGTCTGGGTGAGCCCATGGTCTGGCACAGGATGACTTACTGTATTTTGGCAGCTTGGGCGAGGCACTCTAACGGCAGCCATGCATTCTTGGGCTATCGCTCTTCTGGAGCACATTCTTTCTCCTTGCTGCCTCTCTCAGCTTTCCTGTCCTTTACAGGCAGCATGGCCTAGGCACCATTGCTTTTCTTGTTTGCTAACAAGGGGAGAGAGACCATGAGTCTTGTTGAGGTTCAACATTTTGCTATTTTTTTGATATTCAAAAAAATGGAAGAAGGAATTTATAGGATAATCAGACGAACTGTATTTATTGCATCTGAGTATTTGTTTGCTTTATAGGTTGCTTTTAGCATTTTCATGCTTCATGACAGCTAAAGAATTTATCGCAGACATTGGCATGTCTTTGCAACTTAGCATGCTAGCCATAGCTACTGCTGCATATGGCATTATTCCCCAGGAGGCAGCAGAGTTGTAAGGTTGAGTATGCACTCCAGCGTGGTTGGATTTACCCCAGACACTCCAGCAACCTCTCCTGAGAGCTCCTGTTGCAAGATGAGAAGTCTACGAGGGCATCAAAGGTCCTTGAAAGATGACTTACATATATGACAAAGAACAAGTCCTAGATAGCCCTCTTGTCAGGCTTACATATAAGGAAACTGTATAGAGTTTACTTCATTAGTCCCTTACTATTTTGGCTGATCTCGGCTCTGCAGTGACACTCCTGAAATACATGATTATTCAGTGTCACAGCTATGTAGTAAATCCAGCAGGAACTTGCAAGGGTGAGCCAGGGGGTGCAGGCCACAGAACAGTAAAATCATAGAATCATAGAATATCAGGTTGGAAGGGACCTCAAGGATCATCCGGCCCAATCTTTCTTGGCAAAAGTACGGTCTAGACAAGACGGCCCAGCACCCTGTCCAGCTGAATCTTAAAAGTGTCCAATGTTGGGGAATCCACCACAGATTATTCCAATGGCTGATTGTTCTCATTGTGAAAGATTTTCCTCTTTTGTCCAATCGAAATCTCCCCAGGAATAACTTGTACCCATTACCCCTTGTTTTTCCATATGACTCCTTGTAAAAAGGGAGCCTCCATCTTCTTTGTAGCCACCCTTTAAATACTGGAACAAAATTAAAGCAACCAAACCTAAAAGAATGGGTGCCAACATGGCTGACAATGGCTGCAGCAGCAACTTTGACTCCCGCAGCACCATGAAATGGAGCTGGGGACTTGTGGATGGACAGAGGAAAGATGTAGCAAGGAGCGAAAGGCCATTACCTGAAGTTAGTGGTGAGTTTGGAAACTGGCAGCGATATTTTTACATATTGCTGAACTAACGTGGGCAATCAGTGGGTAGGAAAGCAACAAAGCGTTCTGGCTTCTCGAGGAGTTGTGCTGCCCATCATGGTGTCTCCCATTGTGGATCTGCAGCACAGAGGTGTCTCTCTCTGTCTCTCCTGGGATGTTCTGCGTTTCTGCCCCATGGCACTTCCCGTCCACCACCAAGCCGTGCAGTTGTGTGCAGGACAGCCTCTCACACATCACTGCTGGTCCCACAAATTTACACTGCACAAACAGAATAAGTGTGAGAAAGATAATGTCATGTCAACTTTGTTAAAACAGGATGATGCTTTTTTATAATTGACTTTTTTGGTTGATTGGTCACTTGGTTGGTTGGTTGTTTGAAAACAACTGGACTTTGGAAATTAGTGGTAAACGACGCAGGTGTTTTAAGATCTCCCTGTTAATGCAAGTGGCTGTAACAGGATGTTCTCTGCAGCTCAGTACAATTTTAAATGAGCCAAGCAATGACACCTCTGCCATTTATTTGGGGAGGCTGTTCCAGAGACAGTAAGCCTCACTCCTGAATCCAGTCTGAACTTCCCTTTGCTCAGAAAGTTTGGGATTATTTTCCACATAGGGCAATGTGAAGGTGTTGTCCTTCTCTCTTGCTAAAGGAGCATGTTTCCCAGCAGACCTGCTGCCTCTCCATTTTGAGGACAACTTTAACTTCAGAGGCGGAAATGAGTTTTCACTGCTTTTCACTCCAGTTCACCTGCAGAGCCAGGGGACGGAGATGTATCCCATTCTGAGTCACTCGCACATCTACTGAGTTGTCAACAAAAGATCAGACTTCAGAGATAAATTCTTCACTCACTTGAACTTACACAAAACCATTGAGCACTTTTTTCACTCTGACAACAGTCCAGCAGTGGCCCAGGTTGGCCAGAGAGGTTGTGCAATCTCTGTCCTTGGAGGTTTGTCAGGATCCAACTGAACAAAGCCCTGCGCAACCTGGTCTGATCTCAGAGCCAACCCTGCTGGAAGCAGGGAGTTGGACTAGAGACCTCCTGACAACCCATCAAGCCTGCATTTTCCTATAAATCTATTACCTTGGGCTAGCTCTTCTGATCTGATCAAGCTGATCCCTGAGCATGAAGTGAAGGAGAAGGAAGGGAAGGTAGCATCAGCTAACTGCCCTAGAAATCAATTCAGACCGCAGAACCTACAGAGACGGGAGGATGCTCTCGGTACCTCTTGTGCTGCTAACACCCTCTTATTTTGGAAGGTGTGAGGAGCTGTACAATAAGACTATTGCTGAGGGTTGTTCTGGGAAAAGTCTCTTCAGAAGATGAATGCACTGTCTTTAGGTTTCAGGGGCACAAAGGCAGAGCAGTGGCTGAGGACATTGTCCTGGCGATTGTCTCAGAGATGATGATGATGAGGGTGGAGTTCATCTCCATGTTTTCTTCATTGCTGGTACCCACACTCCCAGCAGAAAGATCAGAACTGATGCCTTAATAACATGAGCTGGTAGAGCTTGAGAAATGATTCCCTATGGTTTTCACTGTCTTGATTTTAAAACGTTTTTCAAGTTGAACATCTTTGATCATTTATTGAGATCCTAAGAGCTAAGAATTGCCATAATTTTGCCATTACCTTTGTGGAGTTAGGTCTTTAAGTCAAATTCCTTGTCAGACACAGGCTTTTACCACAGAAAGTTTGATGTCCTAGTAATGTTTTATTTTAATACCAGCTGGAAGGGAAGAGTGAGAACACCTCAGGAGAAACAGGCCTCACTTCTGATGCAAAGGGAGCTTTTACAAGGGACAGAGAGGAGCACAAGTGGCTGAGAGTCATGGTGTGGTGATGGACCTCCGCTGGCAAATCCAGCACAGTGAGAAGAATTGGAACCGGGAAAAGGTGGAGCTCCTGGACAGGCTTGATAGAGACCGGCAAGAATGGGAGCGTCAAAAGAAGGAGCTGCTCAGGCGGATAGAGCAGGTAAGGAGTCATCCTGGGGTGAGCAATGGCTGGCTGCAAGCATGAGGCGTTGCACCATTACTACACTCAGGCCAAGGTCAAGAGACTGCGTTAAGAAGCAGCACAGGAACAATTTTGGTTCCTTGGCTACATCAGTGTTTCTCATGCAACAAAACAATTTACACACACAAGGGAGTAAAAGGAAAATGCTCATAATCTCTATAAAAGACCACTTATGAGAAATCAGCTCCAGGTTGAAGGCCATTTTTCCTGCCTCATTTCAGTTACCCCGGACAGGCATGGTCACATCAATTGATTCTGTTTGAAAGCTTTTGTTCATCTCTTCGTGCTAAAACACTCAACCCCACATATAAGGTTATTCAAGGTTTGACATACAGCTTCCTGCCAGAAAAGTTTGTTCATCTGTGAATTAGCCACCAAAGATGCAGATGCTGCGACTATTCAGTCTCAACTGAATTCTTTTTCTCTAGCAAAGGAACCCGGAGGTTAGCGTGAGGAGCCCTGACTGATAACAAATAGATAGCTATCAATACTAAATATTCAGAAGACACTTCTGACCTTGGTCACATTAATTTTGTACACACCTCTGCTATCATTTGCAAATCTGATAATTGCATACCTGTCCCCTTGTTTTTCATGCCCATATGCACTTTTATCTACTTAGTATTAGAGACAAATTATACCTAATGGATTTATTATCTGGCTGGAAGCCACAGGAAAAATAAAAAGTTTAATGAAGGAGAGTTAATATACCATTTTTGACTGAACATTGTTCAGCTCTGAGTCATGCATTCCAGGAAAAGTAAGAAAAACAACTGAAATTGTGGGTCCTCAATTAACTGAATACATTCTGTCCTTAGGACATCAGAAATGGAACTGCACCAGATTTGTGCATGCTCTTTAGGGAGCACTACGCTTAAATGAAGTACAAAGTAGCTTCACAGGTTAAGCTGACAAAAGCCCGGTGTAACTTCATGACCGGTTTTTGAAAAGGGTTCCTTATCTGTGTCTCATGTACCCATGCCGGGGCTGCAACAAGGAGCTAAAGAAAAGACACCAGGCTGTAAATATTATGAGTGCAACATTAACCCTCAGTTTAAGCTATGGCTGTTAAACCCACAGAGAAGCACTTAGAAAAATGCTGTACTCTACAGATATTTCTAAAATCAATACTGAAAGTGTAGGTCTGAGTGGGCAGTGACCAATAGGAAGGTTTTACAGACCAAGAAAAGTGATTTTTGAGCTTCTTAATTTAAAAATATCAATAAACTATATTCTGGATTTTTTAATCTCCCATTTATCTGAGGGGTTTTGCGTATACTTCATGCAGCTCGTCAAGCTAGCCCTTACGGTGCCTTATAATGCAGACCACTAGTACATCTCCTAAGATGAAACAACCAACGCATATGAACTAGGAAGGCTTGTAGCAAAGCTCTCCATCCAACTGACCTGATTTCCAGGGTTCAGTGGTAGAAGATGCCGAGTTCTCCGTGGTTTCACTGAGCTGGTTTCTAACTGCTGAGTTTCAGTGACCAAACTGCCTCCTGTGGATCCTTCATGCAAAATGGGAATTAAATAACCCTCAGAAAATTTCCCAATATACTAAGGATGTGGACATAAACTTTTCTTTGGAGAGTCACTGGCACCTCTTTGGATGTTTATGTTGCTGTCCCTATGAACTGTATTTTTTAATATTATCTCTTCAGGGTATCCTCAATAGCTTGAGGGACTTAACCTGGTTAAAGACTGCTTTTTCTGTTCCCTGGGAATAAGGCACATTGAAGGAAGCAACAGAGAAATCCTTGTTAATGTTACCTAGCCTTTAATTCTATTTAAACTGGACATAACTTCTCAGTGTCATCTTGGGAGAGCCTACAAAATAGCTCTTAACTAGTCCTGGAGCTGATTTCTTTTGTTCCTGTTCTGAAACCTCTAGGCTTCAAAATATATTTACTGTACAACAGAGTTGTACACAGAATTAGCAATAGATAGGGGAAATAAAAAATATTATATCAAGCTAATTTCAGAGGACTAGATGATCAGAAATAGCATTTGAAATCTTGGCTACCTGCCTGCAAAACTTCATAACTCCATCTTTGCTTATAATCAAACATTTCCCTGTGTGACAGGAAGCTTCCAAATATTTGCAGGCTTTTAGCTGAATATCCTCCCAGATTGCAGTCATGCCCTGCTTTATATGGAAACAATTAGTATATCTCTGAAGTCCTTCTCCCCAGGGTTTTTCTGTGTGTATTCCATGTATGGCAATACATAGAGGATGAGGAGACTACACCAGCGTATGTGTTTGAAAAACAGAGTCTAAGAGATAGCAGAAGTGTGTGCGCCAAATTTCATACTAATGCTTTATGCCTGTCTGCTTTCACAGCTCCTGAATAATACATGTATGATAAAGGGGAAGCTCACACCAATGTATAAAATATATAAAATACTTTACTCTGGATGGTCATGGGAATACCACTTGCATATAAAAAACGTGATGGCATACTTTTTTTCAGAGCTCCAAGTTGTTTTTTTTCTTTTCAAGTACACTGTCACTTTGTTTTCACTTAGAGAATCCCCCTCTGCTGTGCTCCTAAAGCTAACTGTGCACAGAGCACACTAACAAATATTTAAACCCACAAAATCACATGTATGAAATGTTGTGTGTTTAAATGTATAAACACATGGGGACTCAAAATCTTTAGTCACTCTTGAAAAGTTAGGCCAGTATTTCTCACTTTAGTTCTCCTATCAGCTGTCTGAGGTTCAGAGAGTGAGCCAGTAAACTGTCCTGTTTTCTCATAAAGGTTCCCAAATCATTATCCTTATAGGATCTCTGAAAATCTGGAAGGGCTTGCAATTGGAACTGTGTATACAGAAAACATGCAATTACCATTTCTCTTTGCTTTAGGTCTTGCCTCATATACTGGGGAATGGACCCCAGGATCTCTTGAGATATACCTTCTGGCCCCTACCTAATTTATAGGATACCTTACATTAGCTCCTTCCAATAAAACTGTTTCAGATTTTGTATATCATGAGCAAAACACTGAAGATGCATTCACCTTTTTGTAGACCTGAATCAAGCAAAAACCTCACGGACTTCAGCCCAAGTGCAAATATAGTCATCTGAGACCTAAAATATTTTGATCTACATTAGGCCATACAATTTCTGTTTATTTTTCCAAACACATACAAGAAGATTAAAATAATATGTTTTGCAGGTCCTCAGTCTCCAGAGACCTAGGGAATGGCTTGCATTTGCAGGTTGTTGTCACTAACCTTAGCAGGCTGCTCTAGCAAAACATCAGAGTTGCTTATCAGACTCCTGCTGTCATTCATCAAGTTTGAAAACATCACTTACTTCATCATTCCTGTTGTATTTAAAATCAAAGGAAAAGTTGATCACATAATCTAATTTTAAGATTGGAAGTAGTTTCAATTTCACTAGTGGTTCACCCTCTCTTCACCCAGCTTTTGCAAAGTGTAGAGTTAATAGCTTTGATGGCCCTTCTATAAATATGCATTTTCTTCAAACATGCTTTGCATGCCTAATTCATCCCTTTGACCATGCTGTCTGTACAAATAGTCAACGTTCTAGCCATGCATTAGGGCTAGACAGTCTTTAAAACAAAGCTTTTGTCTTTTGTTAAACGGAATTTTCCACCTCTGGAAACAAGTGATGTACATAAAAATGCAACCTTTGTATTGCTGACTGGAGGAAAAATGTGTTAGTTTTGATGAGACTCCAAGTCACTCACCCTTCCTTAAGCTTCGACTTCTATTGCTTTAGGATCTCATATCAAGATTGCTTTTAATTAACAGTCAGTGTTGATTTGTTTCTTTAAAAAATCAGATTACAGGTAGATGCATTATTTTGTGTATATATACACACAGTGTGTATATATGTATACATATATATGTAAACAAGCAAAACTATACATATACATATTTAATAACTCAAAATCCCATGAGTAATAGCATCAAAGTCCTAGAGACATCTCCCTTTGTGGAAGGACCAGTGCAGCAAAGCCGGCGTGCCTGGAGCCAGGTGGTGATCTCAGCCTCCCCAAGTCATGGGTGCCTCGCTCCTGGGGAAGGATGAGTTCTGCAGAATGCCATATGCTACGTATGTAATTGCTGTTTGTTTTAATTTGCCTCGTTTCTAGCTTCAGAAAGAAGTGAGCCCACGAAGAGGAGGTGGTTTTCTGTGTGACCAGAAGGAGAGTAACCTTCATCCATTTACGACCCAGGGGAGCCTTCACGTGCCTCGTTCGATGGGGTCAAGATCCTACTCTGATTCAGATGCCATTCAGTTTGACGATCGGTCACTGTCTAAGTTGAAGGAGAGCGATCGGTGCAGTGCCACGGAAAACCTCTTTCTGGAGTCGCTGTCTCTTGATTCCCCCGACGAGTCTGATGAGCACCGGTCTCGGCAGCTGGAGCGGGAGAAATTCTTGACTGGATTAACGGAAGTATGCGCTCTCCTACCTTTCGTCAAGCCAGCATGTTGTCTCTTATGTCAGAATTGGTACAGCATCCCTGCTGTAGGAAGTGAGATATTGTGTCACGGGCACTGCTTACGGTTACCCAGTAGTGAATTTGGTATGGACGAGATTTTGTTCCTTGTTATGAGCTGACTATACCAGTGTCAATCACCTGAGAAACTGGGAGCCAGCCTAAAGGTCTCAAAGATTACCTCACCTTGTGGCCATGTATGATAACTATATTTGACACAACATATTGGTTTAGAAGGTCTTAAATCTTTTCCAGTTGTAAGTAGATACATATATATGAGGAAACATGAGTTATATTTTGTTAGTAAAGCAGTAAGTGCTGTAGAGAGGCAATTCTAGTTGTTCTGTTGTGGTTGCCTTCTAAATAGATCAGCATAAGTGAGATGAGATATTCAAAAAAATAAAGTTGTTATTCATCAGCAAAGTACCTACCCTCAGACTACACTGTAAAGCTATAAAGATGTAAAACACAGTGCTAAGAGGTGCCATTGGGGCATAGTGAATGTATGCTGTGTCTTGCTAAAATCTGCACCACCACAGGCTTACTTTCACCGGTTCCAGGTCTTCACAGTTCTGTTTATATTGTTGCTGAATGAAACCCAGGGTCGCCGTCCCCATATGCTGGTACGAAGTAGCCTGTGAACTGGCATATTATATTAGTGGCACTGAGAATGTTCACACTGACCACAACTATACGCTTTAATGGTTCCTGTGAAATTAAAAACACATTACAACGCCAAAACGCTAGTATCTCCTTTATTTTCTATTGTTCCTCGAACGTTAGCGGCTGTTACAGAACAAGGAGCATTTGGAGACTGCCAGAAGTTAAAATTATCCAGCAGGCAGCACACTGCTTGATGCAAGTTTTGAGTACTTTCTTCTTGCCTGAAAATTTAGATTTGTGCACATGGGTTAGACATTCAGCTTGTGCTCTGAGCACGTAAATACCAGTTGGGTGTACATACTATAGCAAATAGGGAAGCAGAAGCTTCCTAGTCAAAGATGTATCTGTGTACTCTGGCTTGAAAATTTGACCACTCTGGAAAAGTTTGTCAACAGGTCAGATCTCAAGCTCCCTGCAGGACCAGGTTCACTGGTGTGCCTTGGCTGGAACACGTCCGCCTGTGAAAATTTGACCCAAGCATTTCCTTGAGAAGTATAACGTTGTTACTTAGCTAAAGGATTGGGAAATCAAGTTCTTTTAGAGGAAGAAGAGAAAAAAGATTAAGAGAGGCAAGAAATGTGACCGCCCTCTCACATTTTAAGTAGCTGTAGGTACCTATGTGTTCCAGTTAGATTTTCCTCCCTCAGTGCCATAAATGTACAGCTGGTGGAGTGGGATCCTATATTTATTTCTTAGCTTTTATTTCATACATGTCCAAGTGCTCAGTGAAGAATGTTGGTACCAGTGTCAGGGATCTATGTTTTGTGTTTAATTTGGATTGCTGTTTTCTTTCCTTCAAATTCAGTCTGCTATTAAGAAGGGAGAGCTCTCTTCCCTTTTCTGTTTTTCAGACTTTACCATGATTAACAAAAGTGTTGGCAGCAAAGTGTTGGTCCTTGGTGGTATTTGCATAGCTTCTTTCGTTCAGAGCATATTTTAGTGAAACCTGGGCAAAGTCATTTCCCCTCAGAGGGTTTGCTCAGGCGAGACTGATTGGAGTTTAATGAATAGCTTAACTGAGGATGCAGAGAGGCAGCTGCAGCCTGCTAACTGTTCCTCTCCACTGTATTTTCTTTGTGGTACTAACTGCAGTAGAAGTCAATCCAGCCTTCAGCCCGATTCTCCATTTAGTTAGATCAGATTTACTCTGTAGTAACTCCACTGAAGCCACCAACTTTATTCCAGACATACACTAGAGTGAATGAAAGGAGGATCAGTTTACTCCTATTTTTTCCCCTGACTCGGGATAAATACCAGAAATGTATTTGCAGAGTTAAGCATTGCTTTTTTTGAATAGTCACAATTTGAAATACACCTCTGTGTTGGTAATTTTCTTGATTTCATGAGGTCGAATAAAAATAATAGGTACTAATACTCTTTTTTTCCTGATCATATTTTGTATTCCCTATATTAGAAATAGAAGCAAACAGTTAAAATAATAACTGTAGAGCAATTGCTTCAGAAGTATCTATTAAAAAACCCAACTCATTATGGGAATTGTCACAGGGAAATAATTGCCATAAAAACATCTTAACGCCGTTAGCAAGCTGTAGGTATTCCCCCTATGAAACTAGTCATAGTCTTCTCACACATTTAATATAGCTATTAATATAGATATGAGTTTCAACTGGTGCCATTTGTTGGTTCCTAGAGAACATATAATGAAGTCTTATGTCAAAGGACCCTGGTTTATCTCTTGTTTCAGCACAGCTAGGTCTCTGGCATAAAGCAGATTAACTCCACAGAACAAATTCACTCACAAATATATGGTCCAAAACAATACATTGTAGACGTGGAAAAAAGCCATTTGCAGTTTACTTCCATTTGTGATTGCACAGGACTATAAAAGTTCAAGGCTGTTGCAGGTTCGGTGTACAGGCTTTCCCTGTGTAGTCTGTTGTCCTGATGGGATTGCCCATTCTGCTCCCCATGTACAAAAGGAAGGATATTCCTACTGGCAATTTAAGATTCCTTATCAGAGGGAAAATCAACCAATTTTTAGAGACAAACATACCTGGTGGACTTAACTGGTAGTGAATGACAGAACACCCACAAGCTAATGCCACCAACAGGTTCAGAAATAACTTATGCTGTTTGTTTCTGTTTTTATTCAGGAGGAAGAAACACACAAAGGAAATCTTCAAAGGTGAGTAAAACTTACAGGGAAAAAAACAGCAAATATTCAGCT
The DNA here is from genome assembly GCF_000699105.1 of Pygoscelis adeliae. NCBI lineage: Eukaryota > Metazoa > Chordata > Aves > Sphenisciformes > Spheniscidae > Pygoscelis > Pygoscelis adeliae. The sequence goes on along the minus strand of NW_008824283.1, from coordinate 10,105,384 downwards.
GCCAGAGCTATAGCTCTCTGGTGCCCAAACCACAGAGCTGAGGCATAGCCATGCCACCTCCTAAGCAGCCTGCGAGCCAGATTAATGGATTTACCCAGGGATTAATTTGTCTCAATATGCTTCTGTTCTACTCTGATTAACTTGGGCCACATTCAGCTGTGATGCACAAAGATCAAACTGTATGAACATGCATGAAGCTGCAGCTTACACTGAAGGCTACACCTACCTTAGCAAGTAGTACAGACCTGTAGACATCGATATATAGAGGAAAACAGTTGGTGCTGAGGACCTGACATGCCCCTGCATGTCAAGGATGTTTTGCTTTGGACTAGTTCTGGTCTGATCCCATGGGCTGAATACCCACTTAACCCTAGAGTGCATTAGTTGTGCTTCTGGAGAACATCTTCCAGCTCACTTTTATCCCAAAGGAACCCAGCCCATGCTGTCTGAGATTGCCCCCTGATGCAAACCAGAGCATCTGAATAGGAGATCCACTTCAAAACTGCACTCCTGATCTCACCTAACTCCCTAATGTAGGTGCACCCTAACTGCAGCTGGTGCTCTTGATTAAAAACTCACAGTGTGATTTTACTGTATCCTCTGGACCACTGATATATAAAACCCACTGCTTGCTGAATCCTCACCCAGCTCGAGTTACCCCATTGAGCTGACTCTGATAACTACACTCATTTGCATTTTTAAGTAGTCCCATTCAGAAAGCTTCTTTTGTTGTTTGATTTTTCTTAAAGCCAAGCAGTAGGACAACTCAGCTGAATGCCTGTGATCTGTACCAAGTAGCAAAGTGTGGGAAAGCCAAGAATCCAGCAGTATCACATAGTGATTCCCTTTAGTTGAATTATAGCATGAGCTCAACTCACCAAGCCAGTTCAATGTAACAGCATCTAGGCTGGATGTCCCACATTGCTACGCACCAGCTGTGCAGCCTGGGCAATCTCAGGAGTGGAGGTGGACTTGCTGGTTTCCCAGCAAGTCAGAAATACTCCACACTTGCTTTGAAAAGCGTGCCTCGTATTGTCGCAAAGACTCATTTTCTGTGAATGGTGTATTTCTGAAATGCATCCTACTGCTCCATATTTCAGACGTTTGCCAAGCAGTAATCCATGAGAAAGCAGTAAATTAAGAGCCATTAATAAGCCATTTGGTACTTCTAATGACGCATCAGGAATGTCTGCGTTTCACAGGTATTTTAAAAATAATAAAAGGGAACTTTAATGAAAGAGAGGGCTAAAGTGGTTTCATACATAAGCAGATAGTGAAAGTCAGGTTTCCTGAGTTAGTTTGCTGCTGAAAATAGGTCGTTCTGTGAGAGTTTCCAAGCCTATGAGTGACGCTCTTGTGTTCCCCTCTCCAGGGCCATGTCCGTTTCTTCCATGTCAGAATTTCAGCGCCTGATGGATATTTCTCCATTTCTACCAGAAAAAAACTTGCCTTCATCCAGCAGCAAAGATGACTTAACCCCTCCCCTGTCACCTGATGATCTGAAATACATTGAAGAATTCAACAAAAATTGGGATTACAGTAACACTAGGAACCATGGTGGGGCCACCGAGAAGCCTGCTGAAGGCTGGGCAGAAAGGACAGAAATTGGGAAAGCCGGGATTGATCCTGCTTCAGATCCCTTCCAGGCATCATCATGGTACCTCACCACCAGTGTCACTATGACAACTAACACCATGACCAGCCCGGAGCACTGCCAGAAGCAGCCAACCAGGAGTCATGGTGTGACTGAAAAAATGGGAGTTCGGGTCTTTCACAGCCCACCGGTTGTCCGTAGGTTTGATAACTCAGTGATAGCTGGCAGCGAAGGGAAAAACCAGGTTGAGCCGGACTTCCTGTTTTCTGTGACCAAAGCTATGGGGAATGTCGCTGAGACAAAAGGTGCTTCTTCGGATATGTTTGGAAGATGGTCTTGTGACCTGGCCAAACATCATAAGGATTTTCTGGAGAGTGGTCTTCATCCCATTGAACGTCCTATTTGCACTACTGTGGGCTTTGCCTCACCCTTGCATGGCTTGGAGATGTCCAAAAACATGAGTGATGATATGAAGGAGGTCGCTTTCTCTGTCCGAAACGCAATACGCTCTAACTCTAATGCAACAGAGCCTCAGTTTAAGGACATCGCATGTCAAACCAACGGTATGAGAACGACAGGGACGCAGACCACCCAGACGATCAGTGTTGGCTTGCAGACGGAAACCCTGCGCAGTATCACCAGCAGTCCACACAAGTGTCTGACACCAAAGGGGGGGTCCACACCTGTCTCTTCGCCATCCAGAAGCCTAAGAAGCAGGCAAGTGACCCCCGTCATTGAAAAGGTCCAGGCTAAGTTTGAACGCACATGCTGCTCCCCCAAATATGGCTCTCCAAAGCTGCAAAGAAAAATCCTTCCCAAATCAGATCAGCCAAATAACCGGACTTTGCCTGGCACACCTCAGAAAGGATTCAGTGAGTCCGCTTGGGCTAGATCAACTACTACAAGGGAGAGTCCTGTCCACACCACCATCAACGATGGCCTCTCCAGTTTGTTCAACATTATTGACCATAGCCCCATCTTTCATGAGACCTTCCAAAAATGCCCCAGGTCTAGCAGCCGGTCCAGGTCAGCAGAACCCAGACCAGAACTGGGCCCAGTGCAGGAGCCATGTACAAATGCCCGTGGCAGATCACCCAGTCCTCTCCGGTTGGGGACAGAGACACAAAAGGAAGAAGGGACTGAGGTGACAAGTATCAGGCAGGACTTATCTGCTCCTCCAGGGTATACGCTTACAGAAAATGCTTCCAGGATCTTGAATAAGAAACTTCTGGAGCATGCCTTAAAGGAAGAGAGAAGGCTACCTTCACACAGCCCACCAAATCTTAGCAATGACAACAGCACAGGAGAAATTGTCAAAGTAGATCCAGGGTCCATAGAGGTAATGAGTTTGTTTGTTTTTCCTCCTATAGCTAAATGCACTCTTCTTTGAACAAATGCATTATGAGATCTTTTGCAGTCCTAGTGAGTATTTACAGTGAATATCCTAGTCCTGTCAAGGTACCACCAGCGAGTCCCAGTCATGAAACTATTGGATTAGTCACTGAAGAACTCGTTAAAGAATTGAGTTTCTATCCTGACAGCTTATCGGGCTTGAAAGCATCAGAAGAGCTTTATCCTTTACAGGATAAAGATGCCTTTACAGGATAAAAATGGCTCTCCCCTGAATGACTGGGATAAGGGTTTTCTGTCACAAAACACACAACACGTTACAGATGCGCTAGGGACTCTAGGTTTGAGTAAATTTCTCTTATGCTGGGTGGAAAGGTAGACTCTTTCTCCTATGCAAGAATGGGTGTTAACAAGTTTATGTGAAAAATAGCCTTTACAATACCCTGAACCAAAACTTCAGGGCCTTCAGCATACTTTTTCTGGACGTATCTGATGTAAGTTTGGCTTGGGTCTGTGAATGTGATTAAATGACATGACATTTGGTACTGACTGGTGCAGCCTCACAAAAAAAAGAAAAAAAAAAAAGATAATCAACTAGTCTAAGCACATATATACTTAGTGTTTAAGAACTCTCTATTGATATTTTGCTGTCAACAGTGTAACAGTCATCATCTGTCTCAGCAGGTATGCCAAGTATTGGGGGTGAGATTCTCAGGTACAGTAATGTGCTACAGCAATCAACAAAAAAGAGGGTGTAATGATGGACAAAAGCTTTCAGTTATCAGTGTCTAAGCTTCCTGTTTCTGGTGAACCTTTGTGCACATGAGAGTGTTGCCCTGAGGAGGCCTGAAGAAGCTGAATTGTGCCCGGCACATGTCGTCTTTCTAGTACAGCACTGAAATGGCATGTGCCCTGCTGGTCAGTGATACTCCCCAGGGCAGGAGCCCTTGTCCTCTCTGCCCCATTAGTGTCCTGATGTTTCGGTGGGCCCCGGCCGCAGGCAGCTGCTCTTCCTTGACCCCTACGCACCCCAGACATCCCACCTTGGCCTCACTAGGCTCACTCCTACCATTCCTGCCTCAGATAGCCTCAAGGGCAGGTTCAAACCCCATTTTCTAAGTCAACATTTGGCTTGAAGGATTTGTGGGAACATAAGCACTGAAACTTTTGATCTGCAGTTTGCCTTGCACTAGCAGGTGGTTCTCAACGGACAATCGGATCCTCTTTTGTAGGTACTGCTCAGAGGACATGATCTTTTTTGCCTAATAGAGGATCCAAAGCTAAGGATATATTCCTTATATGCAGTTTAAACAGATACAAATAGGGAAATTTGTACATATAGAAAAGAAACCACATGCACATTATAAATAACAGTGAATGAAAGTGGGCTTTGTGCAGAAACCTCAGAGTGAATAAAAGTGGAAAGCAGCCTCATTTATTTGACTCTTTCTAGCTATCTCTGTATTTTGTCCTTAGTTCGAAATACTGGGAATGCACTACCAGTCCTTATTAGAAAGTGTGTTGCGCTCTTACAGGTTCAACTCAGCTTTGCCTTCAAGGCATCCCTGGAAACTCTTGATTTCCTCCTGCATCTTTTAAATGTCTCAGCAGATTTCAACTATAAGTAAATGGATGACATCCCACATCATCACAAATTGCTGTTGGCAAAATACAACTAGCATCAGTACCTGAGTTTGGTGCACGGAGTGATTTGTGTCAATGCTGTTTAGCAAAAACCCATTGACCATCAACCTGGCAAAAAATTGCTCCTCTTTCTGAATTCTCAGTATCTTTTGCTAATTTTTTGAGTTCCGAGCCTCAGAGCTAAGACTTGTTTTTCCTTGCAACTCTTACTCGGTTGTTATGACTCTTGTCTAGATGCACAGGTTATGATCTTTGGGTGGTCCTGTCATTTCTCAGGAATATGCATTGAAAAGGAAGTTGGTTGGCGTTCACACGATGAGTTTAGCTTTTCCTAGGTGAGGTGATGGTTTACAAGATGTACTTAATGGAGCATGGGTTCACTGCTGAAAACAAAACCGCAAATAAGTTTAGACTCTGCAGATGCCTTGGGTATTTATGGATTACACTGACCACACAAATTACGCTTTGTATAAATTCCACTTAGCACATACTGTACAAAGCCAGATGCAGCAGCTCAGCGAATTATGATCTTGGAGGAGGCAGGCTGTGCTTGGGGCAGCGTTGTGTCAGCACTGCCCCTACCACCCTCCCGTAGATCCCTGCTCTGCTTCCCCCTCCCCTTTTGGTTTCTGGCCAAGACAAGTGACCTTCTTACCACCAAACGCCTTCTTGTTTCTGCAGTCATGGCACGGTACATTAATGACTTTTAGACTTGCATGGAGCACCTGTTCGTGACTTTTCTTTAATTTGAGCTTCTGAGTGGTTTAATTACGTGATTTTATTTTATTTTCCTGTTGCAAATATGAAATCTAGTTCACATATATATTTATATATTTATGTACATACGTATGTGTGCATGTGAGTGTATATGCATACATAGTGGTAATAACTCTGTATTTTCTAACTTGCCCAGAGCTGCTTACAAGCAAATTCATTCAGTGCAGCCTAGTAGTGTCTTATCCTGCTAATTCACTAAACCACTATCTTACTTGCATATCATTGGGTTTATAAATATTGCTATTAAAAATGCAGATTAACATTACCTAACTAACAACGTAAGAGCAGTATGAACATTTTTCTTCTATGACTAGCAAGGCTGTAAATCATAAAGGTTACACAACAGTCCTGGACTGGGAGTCAGACCCATTTCTGGAGACAGCACTGGGAAAGGACCGTCCACACGGATCCACGGAGGAGAGGGCAGCTGCTGCGTCTTCTGCTCGCTGGGGCAGAGCAATTGCCACATTGCTGCTGA
>NW_008824283.1:10092921-10099527 GCF_000699105.1 Pygoscelis adeliae | reverse complement strand
TGAACCGTTCAGCATTTGAGGAGGAATGTTAAAAAGAAGGGAAGGTGGTGTCAGAATTAAAGTGGTTTTGCTTTAGTTTGAGTCTCCCATCCAGTGTTGCTGTTAAACAGGAACATGGGAGAAGAGTGAGGCAAAGGGCTTTCATGAAACCTGAGCAACATAAGCATGAGCAACATGAGAAACATAAGCAACATAAAATATCAATCGCTTTTTTGTTTGTTAAAGATTTCCTAAGCAGAAATTCTCTCTTGACATCAAACAGAGGAAAAAAATTACAGCTTTATTCCTCTTTCACAGTAATGTGGTGTTTCCCTAGCCTTAATCAAGGTTGGCAAAGGATAACAGATGTCTTTCTCTGCTGAGTAGAAATGTTTGGTTTGTTTAATGCTATGTCCACTTCTGAGACTGTGCTAAGATTGTAAAGGGTTGGTTTGTTTGCTTCCTTCCTTTCTAAATCTTTTTCTGTTAGTGGCTTATCTTTTATTTTTTATTATTAGTTTCCCTGTGATAACAGCGGTAACATGATCTGAATGGGTAGTAACATCTGGAGACTTCTTCCTTGCTGACATGAAATCTTCACTTTAAAAAAATAATTGATTAAAACAGTTCTTTCCAACCTACTTGCTTTCTTTTTCTTTTCTGTCTGTTCTGTCCAGAACCAAACTGTCTTATTAACTGCCCCCTGGGGACTCTAACCCTGCCTGCCTCACTGCTGTAAGTCCTTTCTACCTTGTTTCCAGAGCTTTCCGAAAGCGGTCATTTTTGAACGTGTGGGTTAACGAAGGGAAATAAATGACCACAGCTCCAGAGGTATCGGCACGCACCCGACATCCCTATGGGGTCCTTCGTATGCGGTGGTCAGGAAGCGCTCAGGATAGGAGCTTGTCTGCTGTCTCCTGCGGCAGCACAGGCTATGAAGGGGTCACACTTAAGTCAAAATTTGTGCTGTTGAGGTTTTTTTCTTAAACTTTAAAACATTGGCAAAATGTAAGACCAACATAAAGGTATGCAAAAATATTGGGGAGGAATTCAGATTTATAACAAACATCTTTTTACAGCACTGCGCAGGGCTTCTGGCTGCCCTGGGCTGCATTCCCTCCAGCCATGGCTACAGCAGCAGGAGGAGAGAGCTGCCCAGAGGGCTCCAGCACCAGCCCGTGGCTGACAGTCGCCTTTGCTCATTAAGCTGTTCCCAGCCCAGTTTTGGCCAGTGGCTGGGGTTGCTGCAGCGGAGGGAGGGAAGAAGCTGTGCAGACGTGAGCTATGACCGTCCACTCTGCCTCAGAGCCAGAGAACTGTTTTATTTATGTATGAATATAGGCATAGCCACAGTGGCTGACAGCCTGGCTTAGGAAATAGCTAGAAACTAAAGCTGAAATCAACTTTCCCATTTTCAGTGTCCAGGCTAAGAATTGCTGCCTGTCCACCCACACCCCCAAGCAACCACCAAACGAAATTACCCACAGGATATTAATTTTTTTTAAACATTTCTAGCTATGACAGCTACATGTGATAAGTGAGGAGGGGGTTTCACAAACCATTCCGGACAGTTTCCTTGTCATGGCTGGATTTCCTTAGCGCGCACAGAGGAAGCCATGCTGCAGGTTGGGGTGACTGACTCAGCAGCCGGCACGTTATAAGATTACGCTGCCAGTCACTTCTTGGCCCTGGAGCAACATCCGTCACGAACCCAGCCTTGCGTTGTGCTGGGCGTGTGTACATCACAGATAAGATGAGCTTAACCCTGCCGCTCGGTAAAAGCGGACCAACATCTGCCAGCGTGCTGGAGAGAGGCTTTAGAACTGAGAGGCAGCAGTGGGAATAAATTGTGTTATCACCATGCTGACTCTCATTTACTGCTATGAGACTGGGCTAAAGCAGCCAGAAGCAAGCAGTGCTACAGAGATACCATTTTAAGCCACTGTTTGGAAAGAGGCTAAGACAAAACCCACAAATCTCATAGCCTCAATTCACCGTGTTGCACTGCCTGTGAGTATTGCTGCACATATGGATTTCTCTTAACAAATATGAGTCTAGTGGCAGCTTTCACAGACCATATGTTGCCCCAGGCGCAATGGGATAAGGTGAAGTAAGGACACGGAGTCCATCTTCTTGTTAGCGCTGATTTATATTTCAGCCTTACTGTTGTTTTAGCAAGGGTCGTTGTGACGTTTACGGCACAGAGATGGGGCGGGGGACAAGGATGCAGAGAGGCAGTGGTGCAGGCCTCGGCGCCGTAGCCCCCTGAGCAGCTTCTGCAACAGCTCCCTAGTCTTGCTCTCTGCAAGTGCCGAGGGCAGATGAGCACAGCACTGCCTCGAGCAGTGACATGCATTTGCTGATCACCCTGTTGGCTGCATATTGCCCAAAGGCACAGAGGTTCGCCCTTCAGAGAGGCTTCCCCAAGTCCGATGATGCACTCTCTCTGAAACACATGTCTGCACAAGCTCTGTTTGCCACATCTCAGCTCTGTGTCTTCAAAATTGATCTTTCTGTCATGTAACATTCATGTTTGGTCCCCCCACTGCAGCAGAGGGGTTCAATGGCACATCACCTTGTTTATTCACTGCCAATCACATCATGTTACCTACTCCAATATTCCCCATCCCTAGTCACGTTTCTCCTTCTCCTTTGCTTCCTACTGCATCGTTCTACTGCTGCCTTGGTTTCCCTGTGCCTTACCATGCCAGAGCTTTTCCTTTGCATTGTATCGTTTCTGGTCTCTCTCTTCATTTATCACCAGTTTGCATTCTGATTTTGAGACTGGTTTTTGTTGAACTCTCCTGTCCTCTCCAGTGACTGCTCCTCAGTGTACACATTTCTATAGGTTGACAAACTCCTCTGATTTGCTTTTCTAAATTACAAAGTATGCAGTGAAATTTAGAAGTTTGGCTTCGGCCCTACAAGACAGACTTGCTCCCACACTCACTCATCTTGATGTAAGGAGCGTTCCGAGCGAGGCAGGAAGCCTAGCTGTGCTATGAGCAAAGTCCATAAACATTAGAAGCAATTACCAACTTAGTGCCAGGGTGAAAAATCACAACTGCAGATTGTTTCTAATCACAAAGGTAGGCTAACCAAGCCTGAACAGTGGAACATTGGCAGAGGAATAAAATTTCAGGTTTTTTCCATTTCTGTGAATGTCATCTTTAACATACAGTAACACTGGATCCTGTAATTCAGGCTTCAGCAGCTCGTAGTAAGGAGTGACGTTGCAGAAGATGAAATCTGTAGGTAAGCCTCATCTTTAATCCAGCTGGAGTTCATAACTAGTCCTGTATTCATTATTCTGCTGCTAAGAAGTCTCTCCTGCATGTCAGTCTGAACTCTGAAGCAGACAAAAGGAGTCGGTGGTCGATTTTCACCCCACTTGCAAATGCTGAACCTGGCCTTTTTATGCCAGGTCAGCACTTAGAGCAATGTGATGAATAGTGGATTTTCCTGAATTATCATGCAAATGTGCTTTACAGCTCTTCTCTTTCTAGCATAAGGAGAATTAGCAAATGGAAGTTTGTCAGCTACTCCGGCTCATCCCAGACCTCTTTCATTTTCTCCTTACCTGTTCCATAAATCACAGGCATACATGCAGATACCTGGAGCCCGAACACAGACAGGTGTTCGCTGCTTGCTTTTGTCCCGCGACATGACAGATGCTTAGCTTTAGTTTTAGTTCTTTGTTTCCTAATTCTTTGCGCATCCAGACGGCCTCTAATGCAAGTCACTAACCGCTGTTTTGCTCTCTTGGCTGCCAAGGAACTACCTTGTTCTGCACTAGCCCCGTCCCTCCAACCCTGCTTCTCCCGGCCGGAGAGACCAGCGAACCGTCGCCCACCGTCGCGATGGGCTTCACATTCCCCTACTGCCTCACAGTCACAGTCCACCGGAGACCTGACTTCCTCGGAGGAGAGCGGAAGCAAGGAGCCGCCGGCAGAGACCCCCAGCCAGGGAGGCGAGCTGGCCTGACTCCGCACGGGAATAGGGGGGCTGCGACTCGCCTCCGCCAGGTCACCCGCCAGCCGTCTCTGCCACGAAGGAGAGAGTTCCACTTGGAGAGGTCAAAGAATGTTCTCAGACGCAGCTGCTGAATGTCCAACCTGGGAAACAGAGGTGTTTCTAGAATGAAACAGTTAATGTGCCTGTAATAACTTAATTTTTTTCATAGCTGAGAAAACTATTTTTGTCTCCATCTTTTCTACATACAGTATATTAACAAAAAAAAAAAAACAAAAAAAGGGTAAAAATGATATTAAGTAAGATTTAAAATAAAATGTAAACTAAGTTTTAAGGGAATTTGAATATGTGCTCGTGCTCTCTCCAAATACTGACTGCCTTTTGGTTATATTTGCACTGTTATGTTTTCGATTTTGGTTTTGGGTTTTTTGGGTTGGTTTTTTTTTTTATTTCATGTAAAACTAGGGTCTTAAGTTAATTTTATTCTATTTTAATGTCAGTGTTACCGGTTTTTAAAAGTAAGGTTCTTAAAGATGCTTCAACTATCTGAAGCGATACCTTTTAAGTAGTGAAGAAAGCCATTAAGCTAGTTCACTAGACTTGTATTAATTGAGATGGAGGGGAATACAGGTAAACACAAGAAAAAGTGAAAAAAAAAAAGAATGCCTCAGAAAGTCTTATGGAGTTAGCTGTAAAATACACCTACAATACTTGACTTGCATGCCTCTGGGTCCTCGCACTTTAGTGCATGTACATACTGCTACTGTACTTCTACCATCACATAAATGTGAGTCAATCTGTTTCACTGTAATATTGTTGTGAATTTACCTGTACTGTACTTTTATTGTTGGTATTCTTGCATTGACTATACAAAAAGAGTTTTTAAATTATTGTTAGCAGTTCAACTGGCTATGTACAGTGTTTACTGAGAACTTCCTTCGTTTGGGGAAAACCATGGAGATCTCTGGGCATACTAAATTGTAACTGGTCTTGTTTAAGAGTCTGTTGGAGACCATGTGAAGTGGAAATAAAACCCTCAGTATTTACAAGCTGCTCGAGTGCTTCGTGATTTTTTTTTTCTGATGGTACTTCCCAGGTTCATTTAACTGGAGGGGGCAGGAAGCCCCCGAACTCCTCCTTTATTCATAAGGGAAGAAGAATGCTTCTTTATATGCAATAAATCATGGCAAAGCCAAATATTATGCTGTGCTCCACAGACTCCTGTGAGCACTGGATCAGGCCATGGGAAGGTTTCTGAATTCCCTCACTGAACTCTGCGAAACAGCTGCTCCCACAAATAGCGGGACCCATCTTCTCAGTTCCTCTGAGACCGTATGGCTTGTTGCTTTCAGTTGTTCATGGGGGTGAAAACCAGCCAGCTACACATAATACCAAAATATGGCATGTCCCGTGTTAATCCAAGCTTATGTCTTGTCTGCATTACACACAGAGACCAATAAAACCAGGGCTTTTGTAAAACTGGTGGCTAACACTGAGAAGTAAATGCAGTAAATGCGCTTCCAAGAGGTGGAAGCTTCTTGAGCTATTTTGCCTGGGACCATCTGTTCAGCCACATGCTTTCTCTGGGAGCCCCAGAACTGCTCTGACTAGTTATCCCATAGCTGAACTGGCTCATTCCTGTTCAATTTCCTTTGCTGAGGCTTTCTGAGGCTGGTTTGTTGAAGAGCACCATCTGGGATCCCTAGAAACCTTCCTGGTTAGCTCTGCTGGGCACTAAGCCCCTTGCATCCTATCCTGCTGCATCACGGCTGGCTTTCTAGGAATTCAGCTGTTTAATTCAGCTGTTGGATGAGAACAAACTCCCTAGCTGTTGGGTCAGCTCCCAAATACCAGCCGGCTGAGGCCTGATCTCTCCCACATCTGTTAGGACTGTGGCTATTAACCCAGTGTCAAAATGTCCACCTGTGGGTCATCATTATGAAAATTGCCACTTACCAAGATAGGCAGTGACTGAAAAGTACTATTGTTTCGTGAAAAGCAAGTGGTATCCAGTGCCCTGGGATACCTGCTCCTGGGCAGCACTAATCATATTAGGTGCTAATTGCCTTCCCAGTTGTCTCAAAGCCTCACTGCTAGCATTTTTTGTGAGCACTAAGTTGACCCCCCCAAGTCTGAATGCTTAAGATTGTCCATGATGGCCAACCTACTTGCTTGAAAATCTCGCTGCAACACTTTCCTGAATTATTGCAATGATTTCAGTTCGGGAGTGGAAAGAGGAGCATGTGCAAAAAGTGTTTAGAAGGTTAAAAAAGAGTCGCAATGGTTATTGAAGAAGACTTAAGCCACAACTGAAAGATCCTTGTTTGTTTTCAAAATCGTAATTACCAGGAGCAGCTTTGGAGGGGTGGGGGGAGGGGAGCTGCTTCCTTAAAAGCTCTTTCTCCTAGATGAAGTAAGTTAAAGTTGCAAATGAACGAGCAGTGTTGACTACCAGCAAGTAAAAATGCTGTTCTGCTTCTTGTGACAGCCGTAATTTGGTTTTAATGATGCAGAAGAAAATTCAAGTGACTGATTGGTAGCTTTGATACCAGGAAATGGTATTTGCCTTTCAAATCAAGAATACACCAGCCTGCAGAATTAGCTGCTGGCCATCCTGAAATAGGAAGGTCTGTGAGGATAAGCAGCTGCTTGTGG
>NW_008824283.1:10083007-10092888 GCF_000699105.1 Pygoscelis adeliae | reverse complement strand
AATCGCTGAAACAAAAGTGATACAGCAAGCAATAGCAAGAAGGAGAAGGTTAAGCACAAATAGATATTCTGTGGATGATCTTAAAAGGAATCACGTTAGTTAAACATAAGCTCCTTTCTAGTCTAATTAGCAAATACAGTGACATCGAGAAATATCACATTTCTACTAGCTCTTTGGAAACACCATGCCTTTTATCTTCCAATATTGCTGCTGGTGGGGTTGGATTCCAGCATGCTCCATAATTACTTAAATGAATCATAAAATAAATGACAGGTCTGTAGTCCATTTAATGTTGTTTTAAAAGCTTCTAAGAGAAAACGAAAAGCCTTTTTAGAAGGTCTGCAGCTCACTCAGTGTCTGTGGGGTATCTGAATTATTGCCTCATGAATAATCAGGGCAGGAGAAGCCTCACAGGTTGCCACACAAATTAGTGTAAGGGAATATGAATACGTCTGTCACAGCTTCGCCTGACAAGGCTGAAATAGATAGCTGGATTTCACCCAGGGGTTTGTGGTGCCTGAGACGATGGCCTTGGGATGTCACCTGGTCCTGCGACACAGCAGGGATCAGGAGCAGGACTGCGATCCGTGGCACCCCTCCCAGTCCGGCCAGCTTCCGGGGGGGGCTGCAGCCCCCCGGGGGGGTGGGGGGCCCCCCCCTGCCACAACACTGCAGTGTCCATGTGGGCACCACGAGGGGGAAAAGTCACCCCTTCCTCCCTCCCGCTTTACTTCATGCCTCCTCACAGTCAGCCACCCCCCCGACATGCTGCCCTCCCTTTTACTCACCAGGCACACACAGATACATACCACTGGTAATGGTGTACTGCCTCTTAACTCACCTACCCAAGTCTACGAGGAAAGACCCAAAATAGGACAACATGGCAACACCACATCTGTGTTGTGTCTCAGTGCCTGGACAAGGACCGGGCTTGGACCATCCTTCCCCACCACCCCTTCCCCCCATGTCCCCCCCTCTGCACAGAGGAAATCTCCATGCACACAGAGTACTCCAAGGCATGCATCTTCCCCTCCCCCTCCTTCCCTGAGTACCTGGAGCCACCAAGCTCCCTCATTCTCTCTTTGGAGGTACCACATCTCTTGCTTGCTCCCCATTCCCCTGGTTTGACTTCCTTCTATGTAAATCACTGCAACCTGCTAGAGTATTATTAAGCTGCTGAGTACATATAATTTTCATATGAAATGACAGCTAATGTCTTCAGTTTCCACATAGCCCAGCCTGCTTTCGGGAGAGGCTTAATGGCTTTAAGCAAAGTCTGCTTCCCTTCCCTGTTTATCATCTTCTTATCTGTCTTGCAGGAGTATGAGACATTCTGCCTGCAGGTTTGGGTGAGGGAGATTACTGCCTTGCTATGGATGTCTCTAAAATAAAAAAAAGAATTACCATCTGTTGCTCAAAAACACCTTTTTTTCTTTTTAGCAGAGCAGATTTAGGACTTTTTCTCTCATTATTCATTCTTTGCTGGTGTACAAGCACCTTCTGGAGGGCAATCCTCTGAAAAAATTGTGAGAGAAATCCTGAGAGCACTTGGTGGTCTAGGCAGGATTTTGCAGGTGAGGGAGGGCTCAACAGGCTGCCAACTCATCCTGGAGTTGGCCTGAAGAAAGTCGCTGTGTGGAGGCAAAGGTGGGACTGGGGCTGCAGAGACCCAACACAGCTCCTCAGAAGTCCCTGGTTTGGCAGCCATCAGTTGCAGGTTAGAGCAGCAGCAGGTCGAGGGGTGGGGACAGGGCACCCACCTGCCTGGGTTAGCCTTGCCCAGGGTGATGGACAGATCTGAGGAGAGAAGGTCAAGGGAAAAAAAATAACAAACAGTGTCCCTGGTGGCTGGAAGAAGATGGATATCTGAATGAGAAGAAGAAAGAAGGTAGTTTGGATATTGAGTTTTATATGTCTCCTGATGGCGACAAGCCTGGCTGAGCAATGTAAGTGGATACTGCACTAAAAGGGAAGAGGGCTGCTAGGCTATGCAATGTGAATCCTATTAAATGCCAACAATAGCAAATTTTGTTTTGTCCTGTTAAATCCCTAGATTTTTTTTTTATACCTTAATTGGATTTTTTAATGCCTACAATAAGGCTTTAGAATAGGTTTACACAGAAAAATGTCATGGACCCAGGTACTCTCCTCATCCTGCTTCTCTCCCCACTGTGATGCCTCTAGATTAGGCTGCAGAAGAGAGCGCTGAGTGCAAGTGGACAGGCTCATCCCAAAGGCATTGCTCAGCAGGCACTTCTTTCTCACTGAGACAGTTGGAACCAAATTGGCTCCAGAATACTAAGCCCTGCAGTAACAGGCAACGGGGCACAATTTTGGGGTGTTGACAAAGTTCCCACTTTACACAGGAAAGGAGTGGTCTGTGTATTTTAGCTACTGAGAATTGCAATGTTAAGTGCTTAGGCAATTAAGACCATAAATCTCATTGATTTTCTGCCCAGGAAAGAGACTTAAGTAACTAAGACACTTTGGGAACTTTTATTACAAGTCTCTGACTACGGCTTCAGCATGTTTGTCTTTAAAATATGGCCTTGATTCCTGACATTGTCTGAGAGAAGGTATGTATTGTGTTGTTCCTCGCTCGATTTTCTGCACCCTGCATTGGCAAGACAGAAAAAAAATCCACTTTGCATATATGAATGAGAGGAAGAACAATAAAGGCCATGATTTTGTCACAGCTATTTCCATGACAAAACCAAAGACTTTTGAGAGGGTATTTTCTTAGTACAATGTCACTGTGGTTTGTCATTGAAATCACATCTTAGACAAAAATCAAAGCCCTGGCTTCACAAATTATCTGTGTTCCCCTCGGTCTGTGATGCCTCTGACAATACCACAGCGTCTCTTCGTGCACATAAAATGCAAGTTAAATATGTTGTGCAGGCATCTTAAATGTTTTACAGCTAGGAATGAATGTGTAGTCATATTTTAAAAAAGCATATTAAATGTATTTTTTTATAAAGTAGTAGGACCATGAAATAGTTGAGAAGAAAACAGCAATAAGAAGTCAGGAAAAACAGAATTAGCCCGTGGAAACCAGCACCTTGGACCGTGTTTGGTAAATAATGGGCCTGATTCTGATTTGCTAGAGAGCAGCCCTGGACCTGTGGCTTGGCTGGGGCAAAACTTGAGTTGTGCTACTGCATGGGAGGCCACACGAGGTTACAGACCTCGCCCATCTATAACACTGACAGTGTCTCTCAAAATCAGTCCGCGTTTGACTGACAGGGAAATCCCGAGCTGATGGAGCTGTTCTGTGCCATGTTTGTCCAACAAGCCTCCAGGTCTTCACCAGGATAGACTGACCTGCCAAGCAGTGATGTCCTGAAGAACGCAGTGACACCCAATGGAGGAGAAATGGTGCGACACTATTCCCTGAATTATACAACTTTTTTCACATCAAGAACAGAAGCAAAATTATTTATTCAGAAACTGCACCATTATGGTATAACACCTCACGTACATGGGTTACTTTTACTCAGGAAATAATTAGCGCATCTTCCTAGCACAGACCTAAATAATTTAGTAGAAACATTTCCCTGCCTAGAAGAATCTGCCTGAGCTCCTGGCCAGCAGGTCTGGGTTAGGTGACCAGCAGCCCTCCTGATTCACATCAATCCTTTCCAAAGAACCAGGAGAACCTCCATTCGCTGCGGACCCTGTCCCATAAGCACAGCTCAGCCACCACTGGGTCCCAGATCCAGAAGTGCTTTATTCAGCCAGCCCCACTACCAGGGTTTCTGGCTTCTCCCACTGGCATGAGTTACCCTGAAATCACCCCAGCGCCAACGCAGAAGATCCCTCTGGTGCTGGTTCTTCAGGTTAGGCAGAGGCAACTCCAAAACCCAAATGGAGCCAGGAGTAAGGAACTAGCCCACTGTTACCTGAGGCCACTCCTGACCTGAATGGAAAAAAAAAACACCACCCTACACCAAAATTAAATTATCATTTGAGCTACTTAGCAAGTTAACTAAATTTACTGTGACCTACATACCAGAAAGCATTGGATATGTGGAAATATTTCTTTCTGTGGGAGTCAGGTCACTCAGTAAAATCTAGTTTAAAAATCCACACACACTTTTCTGAAGCCTCCATCGGTCTTACAGCAGAGAATGGCCAAGCTGAAGAAGCAGTGAGACATTTTTAACCTGACATCTATGAGGTCAGGTCTGCAATGATTTTAGTCTCTTGTCAGGGCAGCAAACAATGCTGACAGATGAACTGATTAGCCTTGGTGCATATTACAGTGCAGACACAGTAATTACAGCCTAGAAACAATCATTTAAACAGAAAATAATGCATTACGTGCAGAAAGTTCATTGCCAGCTGCCTAGGGGCTGCACCTCCATGGCTACTACTCAGAAATAAAACACATCAGGCAACACATTGGGCACTAAATCTTTCTAAAAGTACATCAGCTAAAGAGCAACCACTTATAAAACAGCTGATATAGTCACAGATGATAACACAATTAAATGTATATATTGAAAACAGCCTTGTAAAGAAAGACAGATAAGATGTATCTATCTATCTATCCATCTATCTTTAAAACAGAAAGTATTTTTTATCTTTTTACATCTACTTATGCATATGTATATATACAGAGGTAAAAACAGACCCCTAAACAACAGTTCTTCGCATGGTCTATAAAATGGCCTTTTCCAAAACAGGGTGGAGGAGATGTCCTTCAGACCAGCACTGAAGCCGACCAGACGGACTTTTCCACACCTCTTAGCATCGTTTTCTATCCCATATCAGCATCATTCAACTTTTAACCACAGACTGCTGCAAAGCTGGTCTTTGGAAATTAAAGAGCTGAGTCACCATGTAGTATTTGCTCCACTCTTTTTAAACAGTATTTGTGTATAAAAGCTCAGCTCAGATTAAGAAGATAAATACAATACAGAGCTTTAAAGATAAGTTAAATGGACAGTGAAAATTGGCCTTTAATCTACTTAGGAAGTCTTTGTGATAAAGTCTAGCATTTTTTTCTGTGCTAATGAAGGACTGGGCAAGATGGTAACTGAAGAAATGTCTGGGGAATAGCGTATAGGTCATGACTGTTTTTGTTGCTGTTCCTTCACTTTCTAAATCATTCATACAGATAAATTTTGATTTCTTTTCTCTATCAGTGTGATCAGATGAAGCATACAGACACTATAAAAAGATGCATACATTGGCTTTCCACCTTCATCACAGCGAGTTTCCTTTTTCCAGTAGGCATCTGAGTGTGCTACCATGTACATAAACCTCCTTTTGATGCATGTCTTATGCAAATAAGCCTTCGCTTTAGGGAGCAGCAGGCCACGGGCTGGCACATACATCAAACAGCATGCAAATCTTTCCCCACCAAAGACATGGTTTATAGCATGCCACCGGATTGTAAAAATGTAAAACATCTGTCAAATACTGTAGAGCTATGGCACGATGGCTGTTAAAAACAGCCACGCATTGCATTAACAGAGCATATGTTTTGCAAAACCTTCTCTGAGACACCTATACCCTCAGTGGTATTTTCAAAAGCCATAAGAAACAGCAATTAGTCCTCCCAATGGTTTACACTGGATTAGAAAGCAAAGGAAACGGCTACGGATCTCAGTTTAAACCAAGTTAACCAGAGTTTAGTTTATTGACTGGATTTGCTGGCAATTGGTTTTAGCAGCAAGATAAAAATAATATTAAAAAGGCACTAGTGTTCTCTGGGAGATTTTGGAAAGCCCAAGGGTAACCTGATTGGAACAATTGCATTGTGCAGGGAGGTATTGCTTGAGGTAGGGCTGCCCTCAGTTAACCCAGTATTTTCTGAATGAGAAATGGAAATGAAACGTTATGTCCCAAATGAAATCAAAGAGGCTTTGTGTGTTCACACCCTCTAAAATGTGGTTATAAGAAACAGACACCTAAAAATAATTTTGTCTCTTCTATTCAGTCCTGCCACACTTACCACTTCAGTATTTGAACGCTACCGTCCCATGGTTTAATAAGCAGCATGACTAACATCTGTCCCATAATTTATTTGTTCGTCCTCTCCCTTGGGAAAGATCTGTGTGCAGTGGAGACTGTTTTTATTATGTATACACGCAAAAAAATACCTAATTACACAAGCACACACACGTCCATATAAGTTTGTCAGAGAGGGCAAGATGAAAGCAATGGTGCCTCATACCTAGGGCAGGGAGTGCTGAGGTTTGCACTGTGGGAATGGGGGGGTGGCAAGGCTAGAAGGGCCCCCAGAAGGTGCTGCCCAGACACACCTCACCCTTCCCCTGGATAAAGCACGGTTGTGCTGGGAAGGTCTTTGCTCTCGCTGTAGCGCTGCTGTGGCGCGTCGTCTCTAGCAGCATAAATGACCAGACACTCCTGGTGACCAGCGTGACCAAGTGGTTATGGAAATGTTGGAGTCTCTTACATGAGTTTTAGCTGTAGCTGCTACATACAGGTCCTGGTAACGTAGATCCAAAGAGCTTGACCAGTAATGATATACCAGGATCTCTTCAGACAGTTTTAAAAAGTTTTCTCTATGTTACAGCACTGTATTTTACCAGGAACTTGTTTTTATATTAGTGACAGAATCTCTGTGCAATACTGTTGTGCTGGAGTGACCTGCAGAAGAAGAAACTATTTCTTTAGTACAGGAAGAAATTGTGGTACTAATTAAATTTGAGCAAGTAGAGGCAGGAGAAAGGAATTTCTTTGTCTCTCTGTTTCTGGCAGTGAAAGAAAGAGATTTACAAGGAGTTTTTTGGAACTTGGCCTCTTTGAATAGGGAAAATCCACAGCGATTCAGGAAATACATGAATGCAGTAGCGGTGCTATGCAAGAAAAGATCCACTTCTAGTTATTTTCATAACGCAGGCTGGATGCCCTTTAGTTGGCTGTGTCCTGTGACTGAGGACAGGAGTGCTCTTGCCCATTTTTCTAGAGGTGTGTGCTCTCTGTGAAGATGTATTTGTATTTTTTTAACTTGGACAGGAAATCCAACAGTGGAAAAGTTACTAATCCAGAGAATTCAGCAGGTTTGAGCAGGAGGGGTCAGGCAGCATCACAGCAAGAATAAGTGACAGCTGCCATAAGAAACTACAACCGCCCATCCCATTTCCAGGAGCTAAGATGAAGGATGCAAGCCGCCAGCACCCGGCAGGACTGTGTCTGACTTTCAGCCTCTTTTCTAAGTACCCATCTGAATTTTGATACCGTTTTCCCTGTTCAGATCTTATATGAGCCCAGACAATGCTTACACAGCCATTTGCTTCTTGGGAACATATGGCAGTTTGCTTTCTCTCCTGTGATGGTTGCTGTTTTGCCAGCTGGGAGACAGGCAAGTTAAATGATTTATTTAATGAGGTGCAGCAGGGCTTGGAAAACACTTTTTTTTCCTGCTCCTTCCTAGGCTGTGTTGAGTTCACTAGGCTGCCTTTGCACTTATAGTGGATCAGTGGCAAGGTTTAATAAAATCTTCCAGATCCTATGCATTTTTCCATGAAACAAGAAGGGTCCATCAGGCTAGAGAAGGCGAGCCTGCAGGAGGAGAGCATTCCTCTGGTGTTAAGGAGCAGGTCTCTTAGTATTGACACGCATTTTAGTTGATAAGTGCCTTAAGAAAGTTACTGAGTCACATCTTATACTGCCTAGAACTTCACTAGAGAGAGCAGACAAGGCATTATGGCCACGGGCATGATCTCCAGCCACTGTAAGGGGACTGTAGCTCTGGACTGGATTACTCTGGGCTGCACCGTTCTGGTCAAGGCAAAACTGCCTAAACAAAGACCAGCTCTGGGTGCTGTTGGGGACCCTCCACGAAGAGAGCAGCTCCAGCTGCAAGGATCCTGGCCATGGGCTTTCCGCTGCTGCCTCACTCATAGGTCCCCGAAGCCCAGAGGGGGACCTGCTTCCCACCAGGCTGCTGCGCTGTGTGGTCAGCACACTAGAGAGAGCAGAGCAAGATGAGCAGGGCAGCTGGAGTGGGAGTATTGACAGATCTGCCTGCATTTATGTTTCCTGCTTTTTCCAAGAATGACAGCACAAAACAGCAGCATCATAAATGCCGCGTTTCAGCCAGTTTCCAACCTGGCAGTGTGAAATGCGCATGTGCCTTAACTGCTATCATGGAAAACACCTTTCAGTTCAAGCCAGCATCTTTGAGGATTTCCTGGGAGTTGCAGGTGGCACTCTGCCATATATAGGGATTTAAACACAAATAAGAACTGGTCTCAGCGGTGAATGAGGAACATGGATCTTTATGAAAATACGTTGCTTGCGGGCATGTCACAGAGTGACATCAGTCTCAAAGGTGGTGCTGGCCTCCTGCCATTGCCCAGCACAATTAAAGGCCAGCTTGGCAAGCAGCAGGGACATTGTGTGGAGCTGTTTGTACAGCAAGTATGGTGCTGCAGATTGGGAAAATGAAATCTAGTCCCACCTCGATCCATTTCCTTATGCTTCCTGCACTGGGGGTGGGAATAGGCCTGGGTATAAAACAAAAAGAAGGAAGAAAAGAAAAAGGTCAGTTGTCTTTAATGTCACATTTAACTCTGTGGATGGCACCAGGTTTTGGTCTGTGCCTGCTTGTCTGTGCCCAGAAGCTGTGCGTATATTCTTTTGCGATGGGAACCAGTATAGCAAAGCAGCTGGGACAGGGTTTTATTGTGGTGCTGAAAGAGACCCCAGCACCTGCAGAGCATTCTTTCTCCTCAGTCCCATCCTTACTCAGCTCACTGAGGCCTGGCATGGAAAAGGAGGATTCACGTAGTGCCTGTTGTCTGCTAAACACTGTGAAACCACTCCAGCATCGACTGTCTGGGCACTGGATTCCTCTAGAGGGAAATGGTGGCAAAACCGTTCTTGGAAATCTAGTGCTGTTCTAGGAAATGAGGAGAGTTTGCTGTAGCAATCAAAGCATCAAATGATTCATTCACACATTCTCAGTAAGGTCAGGTTTCAAAGTTGGGGCACAACTTTAATTTTAAAAGACAAAGCTTTCTGAATAATGCTGATGTGGTTATGACCAATGAGCTATGCCGTTGCAACCATATTCTCCTTTAGCATCAACAGCAGAAGCCTGCATTCTGCCTTGAAGGATGAGGAGGGCAGAAAGGTCGCAGTTTTAGATCACTGTTTATTATTATATCTAATTTTGATCACTTTATTAATAATTGATTTTTCCCCAGTCCTCTCAAATGTCACCCCCGTGTTTCTTCATAATTCTTCATTGAAGTTTTACACATTCAAATTATAGATAGAAACAAAGGCAGGCACAGAGTATTAGAGATTGCCTCTTCCTCTCCTTGTGTGATTCAGTAACTTTGGCCAACTGCTTGGGCTCTAGAAGTACTGGTAATTCTGTAATATCTTCACAGAAGTAGGTTTCCCTTTCTTCCCTGGTCTTGGGCCCCAATTCTCCATTCCGCATGTACCTTAGAATCATAGAATAGAATCATAGAATCATTAAGGTTGGAAGAGACCTCTAAGATCATCGAGTCCAACCGTCAACCCAACACCACCATGCCCACTAAACCATGTCCCTAAGCGCCTCATCTACACGTCTTTTAAATACTTCCAGGGATGGGGACTCAACCACTTCCCTGGGCAGCCTGGTCCAATGTTTAACCACTCTTTCAGTAAAGAAATTTTTCCTTACATCCAATCTAAACCTCCCCTGGCGCAACTTGAGGCCATTTCCTCTCGTCCTATCACTAGTTACTTGGGAGAAGAGACCAACAACCACCTCGCTACAGCCTCCTTTCAGGTAGTTGTAGAGAGCGATGAGGTCTCCCCTCAGCCTCCTTTTCTCCAGGCTAAACAACACCAGCTCCCTCAGCAGCTCCTCACAAGACATGTGCTCTAGACCCTTCACCAGCTTTGTT
>NW_008824283.1:10075182-10082923 GCF_000699105.1 Pygoscelis adeliae | reverse complement strand
TTCTCTGGACATGCTCTAACACCTCAATGTCCTTCTTGTAGTGAGGGGCCCGAAACTGAACACAGTATTCGAGGTGCGGCCTCACCAGTGCTGAGTACAGGGGCACGATCACTTCCCTACTCCTGCTGGCCACACGATTTCTGATACAGGCCAGGATGCCATTGCCCTTCTTGGCCGCCTGGGACACTGCCGGCTCATGTTCAGCCGGCTGTCAACCAACACCCCCAGGTCCTTTTCTGCCAGGCAGCTTTAGCTTTACCTAAAGCACCTGAGGGATTTAGCAAGGAAGAGAATACAGGATCAGGCCCTAGAGATTTGCAGGAGATAAAGAAATCTGCTCGTGCTGGGCCCCCAGCTGGCAGCATTTACGGCAGTTCTCCGGTGCTCACAGTAAATTGATGGCTGTACCAGAGCCCAGAAACAGAACCCACTCCCCGCTCCCAACAAGCCGCAGTGCAAGGGCAGGACACAAAGCTGCTCAAGCGTGAAGGACGGCACTTCAGGATGCCTTTGAGATTTGCATCCAGGCTACTCATCAAAGGTGTCATACTCCATTTTACATTACATTTGAAAAGAAGAAAGACTATATCACATCTGCTGAGTGTCCAGATAAAAAAGAAAGTTAACCATCCTATGTGTGGATGCATCTGAAGCCTGTAGCTTAACTGGCATTACGTGGTAAGGATGAGCAGCATAGGGAATACGGTGCTGGAGGATTAACTTAGCTGGAGGATTAGCTTTCAGAGGCTGTGCAGACAGCTGATGAAGCTGAGAGCCTAGCAGATACCTTTATCTGCAACTGTTCTTTCTCCCAGATGCCGTCCTCTGTCCATCCATGGGTACATCCATCTCTCACATGCTGGCAAAAGATCCATGACTTTCATCCTAAGCAGTTTCTTATTCCCAGCCAAAGTTTCAGCTGTTGCTCTAGTTCTAGGAGAACCTGCATCAGCGCGCTAAATCCTGGGTCCTACCCTTTATGCTAACCTAGGGCAAGGAGGTACCCAATATTAACGGCCATCGTACCTGTACACCAGTAATGCAAAGCCCCAGCATGAGGGCCAGCACAGTCATTTTCAGTGTCCACACTTAGCATTAGGACTACATTTAAACTTAGCCTTAATTCTGTTGTAAGCCCAGGCCAGAAGCTCAGGTTTACACGTAGTCAAAATCAAATGCTCATCCACACCCCATTTTTTACCAGAACACAAACGTTTCAGATGCAGACCAAGGTGCTGGCTCATGCCAGACATTTTTACTGATTTTAAAACTTTGGCAAACAAATATATTGCAAGGCTTGATCCTCCTGGTGACTTCTGAAGCCATTTACATCTACGTAAAAAGCCTGTGGGTGAGTTTCTTTGCAGCAATTACTCTGCTAGTTCCACTGAGAATCACTGAAGGGACTCAGGCAGACAGTCCAGCCCAGATACTCTGACTCGGTACCATTTCTGTGCTCCCTGGGCATGGGGGAAACGAAGGCACGGAGACGGGGGCATTGCCAGCCACGTCTGCAGGAACGCCCTTACAGACAGAGAGCAGGAGTTGTCCAAGGGTCTCTTCCCTTTCACTACATTTCAAAACGTACCCAGAGGTACAATTCTTCCCCTTATTTTCATCATATTTAAAACATTAGACTTTAGTGAGAGGTACTTTAGAGTCAGAGACAAACTTTATTGACTTATAAGGCTTTTTGTTCCAGGAACTGTCTCCTAGGCTGTTCATCGTCTAGCAGCCTTGCATTATTTTAGCCATGTTATACTAAAGATAGTGATAAAAATAAAGATAACGATAAAGATATATGATAATACAGCGTGACAACAACTGCTTTTCTATGGTTGGACCATTAGCCCAATAAATATTTGGTGCCTTGGGGATTCTGTCAGGGATACAATTTTCCTTTTTTTTAGAGTAAAAAGGGTGATGAATTTTAACTTCCACTGCAAAAAAAAAGGTTTGAACCGTTTCTTGCAGTCAAGAAAAGTCAAGAAAACATTTTGAAGAGCAATATAGGCTCTAAACCTCTTAAAGAGTGGTAAAGAGCAATCTTGATTTTGCAATCAGTTTTTTTCTAAGTAAGGGTTTCCATGGGCACCCACTCATACTGATCCTGTTACGGCACTGTGGTTTCAAAGCAAGAGAAATAGAGCAGAATTACGTGGGGAAATACCGTTAAAAACAAAAATGCTTTTATTTTTGTTAACACTTGCTAGAAGTCAATACACTATCAGTTTCCTGCTGCAAACAGAAGGGATTTCTTACATATTAAGATGTCACAGAGGGTCTATGCGCTGAGAATATCAAACCCATAAATTAGCATCATATCAAAAATAATACATCTAGCTATCATAGGAGCTTTCCCCTGTGAACCAGAGAGAGGAGAGTGCTTCGTCCCACAGAGGTTAACATGTGGGAAAGCATTCAACTTTTACAGAATCCACAAACGACTGGCAGCCCACATTAAATTTGTTGTCTTGAATCAATTGAGAGTGGGGGATTCCACAAGGGATATTATCCTGTTTGGCCTTAAGCCACTCACTGGAAAATATGTGTATTGGAGGTGAAATTGGATTGCATAGATTTGTCTTCTAAATATTCACCATATGTTCTCATAAAAGTAAGTGCCAACCCCATCTATAAAATGAATTGTTTATTGTGTAGCTGTTTTCTTTAGGCTTCGCTTCAAATCCTTAGTACACAACATGAGATCTGGAAACATTTGAGTCATATATGAGATGTTAAATGAGTTTATTCCAAATTTTTAGAAAGGAAGCCTTGATAGCCTGAATGTTTGTTTACACGTCAATTTCTCTGCTTTATGTAATTACAATCATGCTCCAGCCCCTCAGCAGTTTCAGCTTGTCTCTTTCTATCCTAAAACAATTTGTGCTGTCTCAACTATTGTGGAAAAGGTAGGTATGATCCCAGAAGGGACCTCATCTCAGTCACCATTAATAAACTTGTAACACAGAAAAGTAACACAACCCATTCTCTAGTTAATAACATCTTGTGTGGTCTATAGAAAGCTGGAAAAAAACAACTGAGAATTAGGGCTATACAGAATATATGTACAATGGTTATCTAGTAAAATAATAGGAGTGTTTTAGTAGCGCCAGCTGGACTGAGTGGCAACACAAGAAAACAACTGTCAAGACCTTGACACCTTGGCTATACAGAGCTAAAAGATGCCATAGGGCTTCTGGGTGAGAGACATCAAAGCAGGTAGGAAGAATTTCTACTGTGAATAGGCTTGGACTATGTCTAACACTGATTTAACTTGTAACCTGGTCTCCAGGTCTTGTTAAATGAAGTTTTGCTTTGTTTGCACAGGAAGTCTGGTGTGAGGGAAGAGACAAATGAGAAAGAAACTCAGTGGACTTACAGTGCAGTGTCTTCCTGAAGCAGCCACCCAGAATGCTGCAGGATGTCCAGGCAGGCAGAAGCCTGGGATTGGCATCCCAGGACATGCACAAGGATGACAGAGGCTGGACAGAAAAAGAGCAGGGGGGGGCTTGTGCTGCCAGGTAAGAGGTATTCATGTGAACAAGCAGGTACCACAGCCATTCTTGCAAGTTACAGCAGGTAGAGATACTTTACAGCTCTGTGCAAAATCCCGGAATGCCAAAGCTTTCCCTTCTGAAGTACTGCAAAAGGCATCTATAAAGACTGGTGAGACACTGAATCCAAAATATTGGCTCCAGTGAAAACGAAAGGCAAATTGGTCTGTTAGATGCCAAACCACTGGGCATGACTTCTGTGACCTCCGAGCCTTCTTAATGCAAAGTGGCTTGGTATTCTCTGAAGATAGCCCTCACTGGACCCTGAGGATGGCTTCTTGCAAGTTGTAAGACATGCCTTCAGTAAAGCATGGGCAAGAGCCATGGCTGGGGGAAAGAAACATTGTTCCTTCCCTACCAGCTCCTGCCTTAAGTATAAGTAACAGAGACTAAGACCTCACAAGTCCCTCTGCATGAGCTCAGTGTAGGGATGCTTCCATACTTTGTGGGGAACCTTTCATTTATAGGACTTGTAGCTAACCTCTCAGCCAAGTTTACTTCTCAGATCAAATACCTGATAGCAATACGTTGTATCTTGAGCTTGGCAATTTTTGCTGTTGTGATGCTGGACTTCTTGTATTGCATGACTTCAGGCATTGTTTGTGGGATGCGTTTCTCCTCCAAGACCAAATAAGAGTTCACAAGTGGAGGAAAGGTGTTTTTAAATAAAGGAGGAGTTTTACCCCTTAGAGGGACATTTTGCCTTCTTGCATGATTGCTCACTCTGCAACCTGTTTGTTGATATTTTTCTTCTCTTGTTCTCATCATTGAGAAAATTCCCAGAAAAACAACATGAGGCTCCCTAAAAGCGATGACTTGTTGCGAACATTATCTCATGAAGCAAATACTTGCCTACATTTCTGCTGCTTTCTTTAGCAGAGCTCAAGAAATCACAATTCCTATCACAAATTCCTATTTGTTCTTTCCTGTACTGTACTTTTAGATTCCCATGATGAATGCACACAACTCCACCAGGACTCACACTCTTCCTCCTTCCCATAATGTGTTTGTCATGTAAATTCCGAGTGGCCTGAGGCCACATAGCTTGCAAGCAATGAAGGTGAAGTTCCTTCTTCCAACTCTCAAAAAGAATCACAACCTTTTTTGGTGTTTGACTGAAGAACAAATATTGGTTTAGTATGCACCTTAAATATAGTTTTGTTCTTTCTCTGACATAAAAGATACTGTTGATCTCACTTTATATGGATAGGATCCACATATTAGCTTTTGGCATATTGTTGCTGTAATACGTTTTACTCAGTAACCTCCTAAGAAAGTAGCCTCCCAGAGCTTACATCTTTATAATAGTTGTTTTAAAAAAAAAAAAAAAAAACAAACCCAAAAACCTTTGATTGGGTGTTTTTGGGTAACATTTTCAGTAGAGATGAGATAATCTACTTTGGGATAACCTAAATCTAGCATTATTTCTGCCATTTTCTAGGGAAAATGTATCTTAATAGTGCAGACATGAGATCTCTTCATTGGTGTCCATATCATATAGGGAATTCATAACTTACCAAAGACCTAAAAGCAAAGACCTGAAGTGAAAATAGCTATATTCATATGGCCTATGTCCATTTCAAATTACATAATTCAAGGCTTTTTAAGAATAAGATGAAAAGAGGTCCCAGCTCACCAGGCAGATATCAACTCTGTGCAGCTGTTAACTAACCATGTCTGGACCCTTGCCTTGCAGTTAAGGATTTTAGAGTTGCTCACGAGCAGTTTTGTTTTGATTACTTGATTACACCTGCACTGTCCACTGAGATCTTCCTGCAAAGTCTTTCCCAGAATGTTTTTTTTAATGGCTTCCTCCTTGCAGCTAGAACAGAAGAAGCTGGTACTTTTTATGGAGTTTAGTAGGACCCTCCTAAGGTCCTTTTTTCAACAGACAGGCAGCTAGATCCAAAGAAAATTATGCCATACTTCCAGAAGAGGTGAGCATGTGGTATATATGTAGAAGACAGGTATATAGTATGTTTGTAAATTCTACTTCTAAAGAAGTCTATCATGCTCCCTCTGCCATGCTCTCTTCAGGCCCTGGAATCTGCACGAGGAAACCTGATTTTCACTTCAAGTCTTTCTCTTCTGATTCTCTTCTCAAGATTCATCACAAAGAGTAAGATGCAGCATTCCCTATGGTGCAATTATCAAATGCTCTGATATAGTAAGTACTTACCGATCATCTGAGTTCCTTTTTCTTTTCATTGTATGGCTATGAGAATGAGTGGAGAAAACAATAAAAATACAAGAGTTACATGAATATCAAAGTGCCCTGTGAAAACAACTAAGAAAAATTCTCCAGAGTGAAGGCTCATTTAACAAAAAGAAATATCAAAATCTTGGGCAGAAAGCCAAGAAGCAGTCAAGTAAATTTATGAAGCTGCTGCATGGACTTCAAGGCATGATTTTTTCAAGTCTTAGCCTGTGTGTTAAGCAGAAGTTTGTCTCTAAAAGGTGCTATGTCGGGTCACCTGTTTTCCCAAGTTAGTCATCACTGTTGAGCCCCAAAGTAATGTTAAGTCAGTCAGATTAAATGGTATTTGCAGAGATGGTGACAGCCACAAAGGACAAATTGGTCTTCTGGAAGTCATCTCAGCTTGCCACCTCCATCATCAGCTGCTTATCAAAACTGAGCTGAATATCCAACATTATTGAAAAACGAATGTATCCTGTAAGCTGCCTCAAAGACTGTGTGATAAAAATAGCTCTAAAATAGTTGCAATGATAAAATCCATTCTCAGATGGGTAAGCCATTCATTCTCTAGCCCTGGAAACAGTTGTGAAGCTGTCTCTGTTTTGGATACAGGTTAGGAAGCTAGGATCTTCTGAAGTTGCAAGAGGAATAAGACACTATTCATTGTTTGAAATGGGGTTAGGATTGCTTATAGTGATCACGTCAGATAGAGCTCATCTCCTGAGGAAAGTGTTGTTGACTGGGTGATGCAAAAGTCCTGAGAATTTCAAGTCCCTGACTTGGGAGACTGAAGGAAAGAAATGGAGGAAGGATGAATCCAACCCTAGAAGGAGGTACCTCGATGAGTTGTGAAGAGCTGAAAAAAATGTTTACTTGATCTTCTTATTTCCTACAGAATGAGGACAGATAGTCTTTATGATTTGACCAGGAATGCAAGAATCATTCAATGTGCCAAATTGCTCTCATGCAAGATTGAAAGCAAAATCTCTGGAACAGGCAGAAGGAAAGATGAGGCAAGAATTTTAGACTGGCACACAGAGCAGAGAACACCTCAAAAGACTAGCAAATTTGTGTGCATCTATATTTATTTTCCATGAGACTTCATTTTGGGTTCCCTCCGTTTTACTTTGTTGAAAGAGGAAGAAAAAAATCCCCAGCTCTGTAACAGACCAGAGACCTGCTCATTTCTGGAAATATCCCAGGAGGTGAACGTTATGTGGTGAAATGTTCTCAGCAACAGTGCTGCCTATGTAACAGAAGGTGCATAGGGACTGCTCTAGCAAATTATTAATGGACAATAAATAATGTATAATGTGTCTCAAAGGCTAGGGAAGTGCACCTCTCCGCAATGCACACAACATTTCTAATCCAGAAGGCATTTTTATTTTTGTTTGAGTTAGTTTTTTCTCAACATAAGCTCTGTGGTAAGCATGACCTTGCATAAGCCTGGGATTTTTTTCACATATCATGTGACCATTCTCCCACCTAATACACCAGCTAAAAGAAAAGTTAAACCACGACAACATTTTATTCTTGACCCTCTTTTTATTAGGATTTATTATTAAGTTCATATATAACTAGGCTAATTTTTAAGCTCTATATAAACATACGTTTTCCTGGGGGTAATATCGTCCCCAAACCGTATTACTCTGTTGGGTTTAGTGGTAGTAATAGTGTTTACAATGTCAGTTATAGAGCAGGTTCTGTAGCAGTAAGTACCACATGAGCCTCCTGTAAATACGCTCTCTGTCCTTGGGAGCTCATAAACTAGGTTATGATAAGTTGCAGCTGGCTGATGAGGTAACAAGCGAGCAAGATATCATGTCCTAATTAAAGGAGTTGGCTTGCTTTCCACTTGGCTACTGTAGTAAAGGGAGTTACTCGCAAAGCTGCTTGTCTTCCTACCTCATGTCTGAATAATGTTTGTTAATCATCACTGATTTCTCAGTGTACTTCTCCCCTGTGAGAAACAGGGGAGGATCTTTCT
>NW_008824283.1:10074929-10075167 GCF_000699105.1 Pygoscelis adeliae | reverse complement strand
ACTATGTGGTTTGCAGCCTGGATGACTCAGGGTAAGCTGTGCTATTTCTTCTCCTTTCATTTCAGGCGATGTGTTTACCATACTCTGGACTGGTCTGCAGAACAGCCTAACCTTCCCCATTAACTATTTAGAAACAAGCTAGACTAAACTAATGCGTACCTTTGCCTAAGATTCCCAAGAGCTATTTCACTCTTATGATCTCTTGGGCAAAAGCAGTTGGGAAATGCGGTAATGTAGT
>NW_008824283.1:10068221-10074904 GCF_000699105.1 Pygoscelis adeliae | reverse complement strand
TCAGAGGGACAAGCAAACTTACTTTGAAGACATAACTGTCCTGTAAAGATTTATTTCCAGGAGAGAGTCTCTGGGGTGGTTCCAATCCAATTTCCCATTTCTTTTAGGTTCTTCTCAAATACATCCTTTTCAAAGTCAGGGTTTGTTTTCCTTTTCTTTTTATTTAGTACATATAGGCAAAGGAGTGGGAGGGGAAAAGTTATAATTTTTTTTTTTTTACTTAACATTTTGAGTGTCTTCTCTTGTACAAGAATCCTGATATCTTGTAAGTCTTGGCACAAATACTTGAACAGTGTCTGACTACTCCCTGGAATTAAAATGGTAACCATTAACAGAGCAGATTTATAATTATGAATTCTAAACTACACTTAATCCAAAATTCATAGATGCCAGTGATTCACCTAGTGAAGACGTAGCCGCAATAGTATATGAGCAATAGAACTGAACAAACACAGTACATATTTTCAGTTTGAGAGTTAATCATTCGAATGATCCCATTTAAGCATTAGGTAGGTAGAATTTACAGATAATCCAAGAAATCTTCAATGTAAATACACTAAAAAGGAAAATTGCTTTAGCAAAAAGACAGACCGACTTTGATTAAATCATGAATTATTTGCTAATATTGAGTCATCAGACTGCAGCTGTACACATCTGGGGTGTTTTCAAGTTTTCAGATTTGTCTATTTTGAGTGCTTTAAAAATCTCGTCTCTTGCTGAAGGGCACACATGCAATTAATGAGACTATCATATTCTCATGCTATCGTTACAAACTCTGTTTTCCAAACTACTCTCAAATTGACATACTTTACTCTTCAAAGCAATTCCTTAGGAAAGGACAGAAGTAATTGGCATGACTGGCAAGTACCAAATTTAGTTGAAGATAAGAGTACAGGAAACGCTGAAAAGAAAGGTGCTCCTTGCATTAGAACAATGAAGTAGTCCAAGTACTTCGGTGGAACTACACTAGGAGAGAATGTTCTCTGGGACAGCTGGAAGGAAAAACGATTAATAGATCATTATACCTAAAGACTATCAACTGGAAATTAGACGGTGACCAGTCAAGATATGTTATGCTATGCTTCTCCTGGGTTAAGAAGATCTACTCCTCTCCAAATCCACATAAAAGTATATAGCTCTTCCTTTGCTAGTTCTCTCTGGTAGGTTAGCAGGTGCCAAAACTACATTCACAGTCTTCAGAAATAGCTCCATCTAAGACCGCATTACAGCAATCTACCCCGAAGATGGCCAAAGCAGGAATTATGATAAGGATCCAATTTGGTCAAGCATAGATATCACTAAGAACAATTTAGTTTCCACCTTATGTCTAAGCATTCACCAAGGACAGACATCCCAGCAAAACTTCTAAACTGCAAAAGACAGTGAGCAAGTTTATTTAGTGAAAGGAGCTGAGAAAATTTCCTTACTTCCCTGCATCCTACTCTTAGCCAAGTCTCACTTTCATGTTAGCCCTTGTCTCAGTTGGCCCCAAGTTCATTCCTACTCTGCTGACTGGATGAAAAGAAGACCAAAAGGTAAATGCTGCCTCAGTAGCTCGTCAAACTGTTGGTTCACTGAACAGAAATAGTGAAAAGGCTAAAGGTGAGGACACTCCACACACAGATATTAAGACTAGACAGTGCTTGGCCTCATTCTAGCTTCCCACTCTCTGTGTAGAAGAAAGCATGGCAGAAATGAAACCTCCTGCCTCATTCTCCCAATTAGATTTTTCTCTCCCCTTGGACTCATTGTTGTGGTTTCAAATTCTTGCTGTACCTTCAGGCTCTAGCATCACACCTACTCATTAAAAAGAGCAGTCGTCTTAAAATCATCTTCTGCAGATGTAAAGACTGTGACTAAATAACCTCTCATTTAGTTTAGCATTCCCATCTTTTGAGTGACTTGGCAGTGCTATAAGGAACTGCTGCTGTAAGCTCTCCATCAAACACTCTAAAAATACTCATACGCCTCGGTATTGTTCATTTTGTCCTTCCTGGTTTGTTCCATGGAGAGCTGTCATAACACCACTGCTATACCAAACTCACCTGGAAGATTTAACATACCGAATGATAAACAAGCAGCAACCAGCAAAAAATGTGAAACTGGGAAGCCTTTTCTCACAATGGTGAGCAGCTATTCAACAGCTGAAATCACTGGGATTATTCATGCAAGTCAGTCACTGCTCAGCAATGCCAATAAAGATCTCACAATTTCATCAGATCCCATGAAGACCACTGCCTTACAGAAGACTTTCCACGCCTAATGCATGAGGTCTGGGATGCTGTTAGAGAGCTGACGTATGTGCTGCAGACAGAATGGCTAGTTACAAACAGATAAACCCTCTTATCCGATGTGACAAAATCTGTGTTCCCAAGTACTCTTCAGCAATTGCCAGATGTTGTCAGTTCTCTCTTCAAAAGATGAAAAGGCTAGGAAGACATGCAAATTGCAGACGACAAGAGGATGTGACTATGACCCTTGGGCCTGACAGTTGATATTAGGCTGTTCTCATGCCTCTGGTATCCCCAGTACATTGCTCTCCACAGGGCCTAATGACACATCCTCTTAGTTTTCACACTTACATAGCAAATTCAACTTGGCATGCAATTCACAAAGAAGTAATGTACTAGCACAAGAATAAGCTTGTACCTGAAGAGGATCGGGATTTTAAACCAAATCTTTTTTTTTTTTTCAGACGCCATTGAGTTTTGCGGCAGTTAGGGGTGCGGACCAATCCGTTGAACATCAGGGGAAGTAGAATACTAGCAGGACATGGCCTCCCATCATAGGTTTCATCATATGCTCAGCCAGGGTAAAGGCATAGAAACAAATCATTCCCCTTACGGGCAAGAGTGAACACAAAAAAACTGTGATTAAGTCTTGACTGAAAGACATTCCTCTGCCCTTACACTATTTGCACGTGCACAACCAACTCTGTAAATTTATCTTATGTCCATGTATGGGATCAAGCATGATATGCAGCAGAAAAACAAGCCATGAGTTTCCTGGAGTTCTTCCTGTTGCACTGACAGTTGTTGATTTGAAAGTTGAATCATTAGGTTTATGAATCTAAATTATTTGAATGCTGATTCTCCTCAAGGTAGGCAGTTGGGAATATACAACGGTCTGTTTCCTCCTAAACTGTGATGGCTAAAGAATCACTTCATTTCTCATTCTTACAACTATGTTGGTCCTCTACTTTGTACTACCTAGGGGAAAATATAGTAAATAAGATTCATTTGAATTTCTCTGAAAGTACTTCTTGTTCTGTTTGGCATAAAGAGGTGGGGCCATCAGACCATGGTAAGCATGCTACACTGCCCTTGAGGATTCTCAGCAGGGTAAGGAGAAGCACCTCATCTGCTTTCCCCTGACTAAGCTTTACCTGTTTTTATGAAGCAATTAACACTGCCATCATGTGCCCTACCTAAAAGTTTAGCATGTACTACTAACATCAGTTAATATCCCTATAATTCAAGAAATAATATTCGTTGGTTTATTGGAGATTAAGATTCTAAATTCATACTGAAATCGCTTTTGTGCACTTTACATATTGGCCATAGCCAAAGGTATTTGTATGAAATATGTATTTCTATATAAACATAGAAATTCATTCTAAAAGATGAAGTCTGTTTCTCCTGGAAGGTCTGACAGGATATTGGAAATCCTGAATACCATTTTAAACCCTGCAGCAAACTGTGATCGAAGGAGTGTTCTTCCTGAACATTTCCTTGCTCCTTTCCATCCCATTTAATTTGTCCTTGTAATTCTTTAGAAAAAAATGACCCTAAAACTAAAAGCCCGTCATTTCTTTTCTAAAATAAAATGCATCAACATAATGATACTACTGTTCCACTGTCCAGTGCTTCTCATTGCCTGAGTGCTAGGTGATCTTATTTGCTATTTGTGAGCCAGTAAACCCACTTAGGCAGCTATGATATATGCAAATCCCTTTAGTAGACAGCATTGTTTTTTTAACTTTTTTAATCTCTGTTTTACAAAGGAAATCAGTGTATGTTATGTATGGAAAACGTCTCTATATGCCACTCCCTTTATAGAAAGGGACAAACTAGAATTTCAAGTGAACTTGACTACATTTGCATTTTAAAACAAACTTTGGATTTAACTTACTGAGTTTCCTTTTTTCTTTTGCGTACCAGACATCTGAAGCATGCTGGCCTCCCATCATTCAGTTACAACACTATGACACCAAACAGTTCAGCTATGGTCTATGAATTTTAAACATACTTTTCCTGGTTACTCAGAGGTAGGGCTCTCCCATTATGTCTGCAAATCAAATATCTTAACTCAGCAATTCTTAACTTAGTCCTCAAATGTTTGGCACAAACAAAGTTTCTCTGCAAAACTAAAAAGAGGTGGGAGGATTGTCTTCAGTTCCTCCCCTTGGCTAGGGTTGTTTCAGGAGCATAGTGAGAACACCAGATCTGATCTACAACAGAGCACCTCAAGGAGACCGGAGTTGCTGTACTTCATTTTCCAGGCACAGAGCGAGGGTGACAAGGACAGTACCTAACCCAGCTCCCAAGGGGATATGATGGGAGGCTGGACTCTGCCCTTCCTTTGTAGTTCCTGTTGTAACATGGGGGGTAACGCCACGTCTTATGATGTGAGTGGCTGAGATACACCAGTGTGTTGCACATGCTCGTACCTGCGGATGTGAATGAGACTTGGTGGAATTACACACTATGCAACATTGACGTGAGGCCAAAAATAATCCATCTGGCACTCAAGGTGTCCAGGGTGCCAAGGTGCTGTCTCTGAACCAACAGACTAGCCCCAAATCAAGTCTTTCTAATTCCTGCATACATCAGTTATTTTTGTTCTATAAGACAGAGATACATTTTGCAAGTGAGACAAGAAAACAAGCACTCCTCGTGCAGCAAAATCTTTTCTCTCCAGGACAAAACGAACAAGGAATCTATTTCATGCCAGGGAAACAGGAACCGGTATGGCTCAAATGTGGACAAAGCCACCTTAGTTCCCTGAAATCTGAAACAAAGACAAGAAAGAAATCAGTCAAAGGGATAAAAGCTGCATTTCAACAATCTTTAGTCTGCACTTTGTGTGTCATGCTGAGGTCAGAGAAGCAGCATATACTTATCCCTGAGATGACAAATGAAGATTAAATGAGAGTATTCACTTGGCAATTCCACTTGTGTTCTGAGCACATGAAATGCTGCTCTGAAATGTGCGCTGACCATTTTGTCAATATTGATTCTAGCAAGGTATGTTTTTTGTTTTTGAGAGGAACTAGACATACACATAACCACTGACAGGTGGACAAGTCAGTCTGTTGTATCTCTTCCCCTTAATACCTGCCATGGCAGTTCTTAGCATGTGAAAAGTGCTGAGCATTTTGTTTTTAGGAGAATCCATGAATTCACACTGTATTATTGCCAGTTACAGAAACTGTTTCTTCCAGGGACAGGCTTGGAGGTAGTGTCAGTGTTTGCCCCAGCAGTTCTAGCTTCTGCTTGAAAGCTCTCTTGAAAGCATTAAGAGTTTTTGGTGTCCAGCTGAAAATAAAATGCATTAAAAAACTCATAACTAAAGTTATTTTAAAAATAGTTTATGGCTAAAAGACTAGGCAAGGGGGATGGAAATGAAGTCCAATGAACTGTACCAAATTAAACCACCAATACTTATAGGCCTAGTTTGTGGAAACCCTGGAAGATCCCCTAGCACCTTGACAATATTCAATCTCTTCCAGAAGAATTAATCCTAACAGCTACGACCTTATGTTTATTTTCTGAGACTCATGTATGTATGTGTTTACCTCAGAGTCAGCTCCAACTTCTCAGCAGTGTGGTCAAAACTGAGTTTCACCATACCGTGAACAAGGAACTACATAATTTATTTTGTCCTCATTGTTTGCAACAGAACAAGCTCTAAAGGAGACGTGGAAAGAGGTTCACAGGGTAAGAAGGAAGGAAGTAGCTGAGTTAAGAGGGTTAATACCGTACAAGGGGTAGGGATTTTTATTCCTTCTTCTCCCTCCAAAAGCTGATGTTACCTTGTCTTCAGGACGGAAGGAGGAGGACTTCACAGTGATGGTGCCAAACCACATACCAGGGGCAAAGATATCCCTGCTCTGCCAGCAGACTTATGGCTAAAGCACTTGTTCCCTTTGCAGTCCAGGCCCATCACTACCCAGTCTGTGAGTCTGTCCAACACAGACCGTCTTCTCCCAGTTGGTCCCCAGTTCTGCCTTCCCTCCAGTAGTTGAGGAAGTCCCACAACCCATCTTCATTCTCACCAACACCCGTGGTTGTCTCTCGATCCAATTCCTCCTTGGCCCTTTTCAACCTTCCTTCTTCTCTTCCTTCATCTCTTCCTTCTTCTCTTCTCCCTTCCCTTGCCTTCCCTTCCCTTGCCTTCCCTTGCCTTCCCTTGCCTTGCCTTCCCTTGCCTTCCCTTCCCTTCCCTTCCCTTCCCTTCCCTTCCCTTCCCTTCCCTTCCCTTTTTTCTCTTCTCTTTCCCTTCCCTTCCCTTCCCTTCCCTTCCCTTCCCTTCCCTTCCCTTCCCTTCCCTTCCCTTCCCTTCCCTTCCCTTCCCTTCCCTTCCCTTCCCTTCCCTTCCCTTCCCTTCCCTTGCCTTCCCTTCCCTTCCCTTCCCTTCCCTTCCCTTCCCTTCCCTTCCCTTCCCTTCCCTTCCCTTCCCTT
>NW_008824283.1:10065564-10068131 GCF_000699105.1 Pygoscelis adeliae | reverse complement strand
CATTTTGCTCCTTATCTGAGATGCACAGACATGGGCTCACCCCACCTGTGTGCTGTACCCAAGCTTGCTACCTCCCCTTCCCTTCCCCCTCCATCTGTCCCCCCCCAGCTCCAACCCACCCCTCCCTCCTGGCAGTGCACAGGGACTGGAAGTGGGCTCCTTTGCCACCATCGGCCTTTTTAAACCATTGCCTTTTCATTAATCCAGGCTGTGTGTATCTGCGTGTGACTGTTTGTGTATAAGTCTAGACAGCTGCAACTTGGTAATCTTGCTGTAAGATCTCCATGGAGTAAAGTTTGTTAGCCGTTGGACCTTAGTATCCAACTCCACTCCATTCGTGTTTCAGGAAACAGAAATTTGACCTCAGTAACTAATACAAATGTAGTGCTAATTTCTGAAAGTAAATATTATCCTGCTTTTGTCTTAATATCCTTTTTTAATAGGTATTTTTCCTGTGCCACACACGTAAACATGCCATATTCATTATCTTTAAAAATCTCATTTGGCCAAAAGATTGTTTTTGGCCTAGTGGATAGGGCCAACTAGGTCACATTTTTATAGATGATGATTCTTATTTCTCTGTTCTGTCTGCATCTACGCTGTCCCTCTCCTTGTGTCTTTAATTCCTCACAGGTTTTCTAGGATAACTCTCATGGTTTCTTTCCAGACAAGAGATTTTGATCCCTGACATAAATCCAGACCAACTCTCCATTTAATGCAGTTAAATGAATGTATAATGAAATTGTCATTTTTCCTATACACATACTCATTACACATAAATAAGACACCACAGAAATCACAAATGGCACACTCAGTTGAACTATTTCTAGCACAAAGAGCGGACATTACTAACATAAGTGATTTGTGCAGATTCGTGGAGCTGTGTTTTTCGTTTTGTTAAGGAGAAGCAGCCAGGAAAATGTGTCACATTTTCCAGCAATTCACATGAAACCTTAGTGTACTATCTGAAATGTGGTATCCCTGATTCTTCTTATCCACGAGCTTCAGCAATTCGGAGAGCCCTCAGCGTGTGCCAGCAGCCTAAAAGAAAACAAGGACAAGTGAACGACACTTCTTTGCATGCAGGAGTTGGCCATGCCTCACCAAACACAAACCCAATCCATCATCTTCCAGACGCTATTTCATAGCAACAATTTTTCTGTCTCTTTAATGCATCTGTCTGTTTATCTATTCTCAAGTACCATCTGCTTGTCCTGCTCTCTCGCATCGCACATGTTCACAGCGACTACACCTCCAAGGTGACAAATGAGCAGTCGAGCTAATTTCATCGGGATAAACAAGAAAGCAAGAGCCAGATGGAAAGCCACGGAGAGAGCCAATGTCATCTGGGGGGAGGAGAGAGTGTTTGGAGGAAGAATCACCATAACAACGGCAAGTGCAAAGACGAGGTTTCTATTCTGTCTATACCACTAATTACTATGAATATTTTATTCTTGCCCTGTGGTTTATCCATGTCCAGATCAATGATTTACTGGCAGATGGCTTATTTTGTTGGTTTTTTTTTTTCCATAAAATTTGATTGGTTTCATTTTCATGAGGTTTGGGGTTTAGATTTTTTAATTCTGTTTTAGGAGTTCAGACTGTTTTTATGAGACACTCATAGGGAAGCAGTGCTTGGAGGAGCTCAGTGACTTCGTGAATTTTGAAATGAGCCCACCATTTTATTACAGATTTTAATTACTGTAAAGACACGAGTTGTTCGTTGATAATGTTAATTCAGATCCTTCTTTCAGTTTACAGATAATCTTTTGAGACTGTAACTTCTTTTCTCTATATGGCACTTCCCAGCACGGGCACAGCATAAAGACCCTACAAAAAATCCTGACTACGCTGGCAAAGGTCCAGCTGACTTCAAAGCACTGGGATCTCTCTGCCTGTCAAAACACAAAGATTGTACCCATTTAACTAGATGATTGGTTTAAAAAACACTTTAGGTAAACCACTGCAAGGCTTAACGCCTAAGTGTGTGTGTGTGTGTGTAGCTTTAAAACTATTTTATATTTCCTTAGCTTGCCTCAGCAAGAGACATATCCTAAAGTGAGAGAAGACAGCTTAGACTGAACTAAATAAGCCTACATAGGCCTTAATATGAAATGGATTTTTAAAACATGATTTTAGTTCAGTGCAACTTCGCTTGATGTATGTTTATGTAGCAAAAGGGAGGGCAGTGCAGATATGCCTTAGCTATTGCGTGGGGAGCTAGCTTAAGGCTGGAAGCAAAACTCTTTGGCCAGGCTAATAAGCACCGACCTTGTTCAAAAATGGCACAGCATAGTGTCTTGCAGAGATACCTGTGCTATGTGGGCATTCCCACACAGCAAAAGCCAGTGACCTTACCGCAAAGGAGAATCTGGCTTGTAATTTCTAGTGGCACACAAATACACAGCTAAGCCAGTGGGCTGAGAAACCTCTCAAGTTCATTGTCATTGCATCCAATAATGGCTCATTAAATTTAATAATACAGGCTCAGCAAATACTTTATTTTGCTAATATGAACAGACTAGGCACTTTCAAAATGTCTCTGCTTTTTGTACATTATCAGTATC
>NW_008824283.1:10063642-10065518 GCF_000699105.1 Pygoscelis adeliae | reverse complement strand
GTAATACTTAAAGAAAAATAACATGAAAGTAATGTGATATAACTAAAAATCTCTCTACCTGAGCTTCCCAAAGTCGAACTTCATTGTTGTGTGCATTCAGCGATTGCTTCAAAGACTAATCTATCTGCATCAGAAACTCTTATTTCATGCTTTTCAGTGAAATGTCTGTCAGAAAAAAATTACTCCATTCTCCAGTGGAATATAAACTTTCACTTTGAAGATACATTTTCAAACAATCTCCCTTACGCCTCTTCTCTAAGAAAAGAGTCACTCTTGATGTAATACAAGCATTTATAATAAGCATTCCCTTTTAAAAGCAGTTTCAGACTCTGTAAAGTAGGAGGTACTCTGTTTTCATCAAACTGGAGCTATTCTGCTGAATGGTACAGAATCACACCGTGTGCTGGAAGACTTCACTCTGTCTCCCTTCTCTTACTAAACACATGGTTCTCTATTAGCTTACTCAACCAGTTAGCTTTTGTTATGTTAAACACTCACCAAAAGATTAAGGCTCAGATCTGTCCTATATTCCTGTGTGTTCCAACTGCACTCAATGCTATTTGCATGAGAAGCAATGTTAAGACACTATTCAATTAAATTTTGGGCATGGTATTATGTGACACAGTTGAATGTTAAAGTGGGGCCTAGGCTTAAAAACCAGAAGGGTCCTTCCTCTTCTGTAGCCTAAGTTCCTAAAGGAAAGGACCACTCATGAGAAAAAAGGTTCTCAATAAAAAGCCTGTAAATGATGAAATTTGATCCTTAAAATCTTATCTAAGGCTTTTCTCTAAGCCATGTTGTAGTCCATGGAAGACAATGCCATGGTAAATCTCACTTGTAAATAAACAAGGGTGTTCTTCTACTTGTAAATAAACAAAACAAATGGTATGCCTGGAGAACATACCCAAAACCTTAAAAACAATGAGTTTTAGGACTGAGAATGTTGTGTATTTCTAAGTGTCAGTTAAAGATATTTATACACTTTGCAGAGAGAACCGAAAAGGAAAAAACTTGCCATAAACCTCGCTCTCACACAACTGTCTGCTGGTGGAATGGTACTGTAGGAAAGAAGTTCAGGTTCCACCTTTTTAAGATGTATAAATAATCTCCATAGCCAGACAGTTTCAAGAGAACAGGCACACCTGCCTAGGCACAAATGATTGCAAAACTTTTCCCCTTCCTCAGAGCCCATGAGATGCCCAAAGCCTAAAAAATGGAAGATCTTGAAGAACGTCAGAACCTTTGCTGAACAAACATCAGGAACTCTGGAAAGCATCTTCAGCCAGGGCCTCCCTGTAGTCTGCCAGGACAACAGCACAAGAGGAAAATGTTTGGTCATCTCAAACACAGAGGACACACTCTATTTTCAGTAGCACCCCCTCAATCCCCCTGCCTGCAGCACAAATATCCAGGTGCTTCTGAGGATCAGATTTGGCCCAGGCAGCCTTGGGTATGTTTATAACCCTTTGACCTTTTCTTCTTCCTTTTTTAAGCTCTTATTTCTGTTTCAAACACTCTCTTTCTCCATTCGAGGATGCATAGATTGACGAATCTGCAACTGGTGACCTTCTGTTCATTGCCGAGGTGGAAAACGTCAATGGACTCAGTTAGCAATAGGAATTTGCCCACCAGGATTGCTTGCAATAATTGGCACATACCCTGGATGAAATAACCATAGTCCTCATTCTCCTTCCGAATGCACAAGGCATTTGGATGAGTGAGCAGCACCCTGAAATCAGTGAAGCAGCTGCATAACGCGCAGGTGCTCTGGAGAGAATTAGCGCTTCCCAGTGCTATCAGGATTGCCTGATATTAAAAAAAATCCACAGAAAAAGCCTTATGTAGCTTTACAAAAATGCCTTTCCGTGCATCCCTG
>NW_008824283.1:10054163-10063618 GCF_000699105.1 Pygoscelis adeliae | reverse complement strand
TGCACTTTGTTGAGGATCTCACCCCATTGTACCTGAAATAAGAGATGATACGTCTTTTGGCAAGATCAAAGATCGAAATTTATACCAGGACAAGAACCTGTGAAAACTCTTGAAGAAAACCTATTTCCAATATAAAAATTCAAGTTATATAGCTTTTGTTTAATCTTTTCAGAATGCTTATTTGACTAATATTTACATGAACACATACTATTTCAAAACTGAACAGCTCGCAATCCAAAGTACAGTCTTAATAATCAATAATCAGCTTTGTTGTATCTCCAGTGACAGATACTAGAAAATCTGCTGTTGCATTTACCAGGTCCTGAAAATGGATCATACATGTGATAGGGATAAGAAAAAAAAACCACAAGCAAAATTCTGCAATGAAGCAGTGACCCAGAAAGAGACACCTGCTCCTGCACTCATACTATCTCAAACCACCTTTATTAGAACTCTCTGCACAAACATTATCATCCTCTAGCCTGCAAAGCTGGGTATCTGGGGAAGAAGTTCTGGATTGGGACTTCCAAGTGAAAAAAGGTTACT
Source organism: Pygoscelis adeliae (assembly GCF_000699105.1). Taxonomy (NCBI): domain Eukaryota; kingdom Metazoa; phylum Chordata; class Aves; order Sphenisciformes; family Spheniscidae; genus Pygoscelis; species Pygoscelis adeliae. Next base: position 10,063,072 of record NW_008824283.1, on the reverse strand, counting down.
TTTCTGGTAGGTTCAGTGTTAGGACTAATAGCTTTAACTTCACTACTCCTACTCTAAATCCTTTTGGACTTCTCAGCTTTGATGCCTCCATCTAGAAATGCTCCTCAGAAATATTACCCTTCCTCACAGCAGCTTTGTAGGGCTTAGCAAGTTGACAGATGCAGAGCATTTTTAAGATGTTCATTTTTCTCAGCTTTATTATTGAAGTGCTGGATTTTCACTTTTCCTAAGGAAAGGTACCACGTCTCCTAAAGAAAATACTTCTAGGCACTTTATGGAAATAAAAAATTAAAAATAGGACACTAAAGACCTACTTTGGACTATCTCTTATCTCTGCATGTATACAACAGTCAAGTGCAGCCTCATTTAATTCTGCGTTAGCCTAATTGCTGGGTACCTACCACGTCCATCTGTGTGCATTATAGTGAATACGTGCACTGAGGGCTTAATGAGTCAGACACCTGCTCAGATGAACAAATGGCCTAGAATTATCACTGGTAATATCACCCATACATTTAAGCTGCTCTTAATTTAAAAGGAGTGCCAGCGCACCAAAATAAATGGAGATGCATACTAGAACTGATTAGGTTACTCCAGCCAGGCTGCATCTGCAGTAATAGTGACATGTCCCCGGAATCATCCCCTGGCAATGCAACTGGAATGGCAGCACCCACACAGTTGAGGAGTGAGAGTCCTCAAAGCAGGGTAGTCCCGCAGGGAACGTTCCTGCCAAAGGTATCTGAGAATCTGGGGGGGGGGAATGCTAGTTGGCCTGGATCACAGCCGTGATGGGGACTGCTTTAAATGTGTAATAGCATAAAAGACCAAATCTTACTGCCAAGAAATGTTCTCTGGCACTGTTTAATTTATTGTGATTTAATTGCTAGTGAGCCCAGAAGAGCAAAAGTGTCTGTCTGAGGAGCTATAGTGCACAGAGCGGGGGAAGCCACTTCAATTCAGCTCCTGTTACACAGAAATACCATACCATCTTCATGTTTCCATACCATTAATACAATTCTCGTGCAATTCTCTGTTCTCAGAAAGATTTGACTATTAAGTAGCTTACTCTGAGTAACTATAGCTACTCCCGAGTCAAACATCCCAAACAGCTTCCTACAGCCAGAAGAGTTGTTATAGTTGTGTATATGGTGACATTTCAGAAGAAATAATGCAGGGGAATAATGAACAAAAGCATAGATACCACAGGATCACAAAAGCCTACTTCATACTCAGTATGTAAACTGGCATTCCCAAGCTCGTTTTCATTTCTGTTACTTGAAGCATTTAGCTGACATTTCTCTCAAGGGTTTTTTTTCAAGGCCTGAAGGAACACAGGTTCCAATATAGGCCTTTTTCAAAGCAGATTTTGTGGCACTCAATACTGGTTTTTACCAGTGTGGTACTCCTGATTGCCCTCGTTACCCTAAGCCACCGAGACTGTGAACTGACATTCTTTAATTCTCGCTCAGCTCTTGTACCACATAGTAAGTATACCAACCTGTCTTCCTTCTCCGTAATAACTTCTACCTCCAGAAAAGCCTAACCTTCTTTCTATGTTTGCACAGGTAGGAAGGTCCCGGCTGGGATTTTTAGCTCACTTCTTGAGTATTTCATCTTCTTCTTTCAATTCAATTCATTCCAACTTTGAATGCCATGTCCCTGGGTTCTGCCATTTCAGCACTCTCTTGTTCTCTTCCATCAAATTCAAGTCTCTCTTCCTCATAATTCCTGCTCACCCCACTTCTGCCCTGCTTGAGAGACATTCCTTTATATTTGCTGAATCATGCTCCCGGCTTCCTTCACCTTATCACTTATACCAGTCTTATCACTGATTACTAATGGGAAAAATGACCATGGCTTTCCCACTAATACTTGGCCATGTTCTTCCACAACTACTATGCAGACCCAGTTCATGTACTTCCACCAGAAAAGCCCTCAACTAATACCAGGGGAAGGACTAAGAGGGACTGCTAAGGTTTGGAAGGTTTTTTATATGAAAATGAGAGGGTGTTATCAAATTTTTGCTGGTACATGCTCAAACACACAGGATGCGCACGCACGCGCACGTGTGTGTGTGTTTGTATGCATGTATGTATATATATAAATGCAAATTCTTACTACTGCAAGTCTTTTCCCTTTTCCACCTATTACATATTGCACTCCGTTTGTGCATATTGTAATGTTTGTCTCTTTTATAGTCAGAAACAGCATCTGTCTCAATGTTGCTGGAATTCCAGAGGGGCTTTTAGATTATATGTCATCACAGACATTTTGTTTTAAAACTGTCTGTAGTAATGGCTTGCCATAAGATAACATGGGGAAATGGAACATGTCCAAGCAATGTGGCTGTTCCTTAATTTCACGCGGTAAGAGTAATGAAAGTTTCTTTCACCATTAGATAAGACATCACTACGATGACAAAGTATTTCAGGAATATTATTATCAACAATATCTCATCTAAAGGTAAAAAGTTAAAAACCATGCAAAATTCCCCACTGTATTTATTACAGGGCTTCCAAGAGAAAATATTTTGAGACAGAACAAGCACTCTGAAAAGCAAAGCCAACTCTGCACACTGAAATTTAACAAGTGAAAGTACTGACAGCTGGTCAAAGATTAGCAATTTCCTAGGTTTCCATAAAGAAGTCACTCACCTACACTGCTGACTTACTATGTATTAAAGAATTCAGTCTTCTGCTTTAATGAGTGATTGGTTTTAGAGTATGAATTTCCAACTATTTGTTATATGCCCTTCATTGGCTTTTATACAGATATAAAACCATGACATAAACCAGAACACAATCCGTCATGCAACATAACCTTCTGTAAATACCGTAACAGACTATACTTCAAATCTGAAACTAGTTTACAAGCACTGAAGTTGGAATGTCTATGCCATGCAACTCCTTTGTAGTGGTAGAAGGAAAAATCATCCTTAAACCAAAATCGAATGGAGTGACTAGTTCGGTATTGTTGTTCCAGACATTATACTACATGCACTGCTGGTAAGCCAGAAAGAAAATCAAATTTAGGCTCTTAACCATGAAGTATCATTCCAACAGGCTTTCGATTCTTGGCAGTCGTCACATATGTAGGAATCCAACCCTGCATGGACACTGGAAATGGTTTGACATTAGAAACTGCAAAGGACACAAGATCAAGAGAAAGGCCCATGTCAGACCAAGGTCCAATTTTACTTAAAAGATCACCACATCTGCCCACGCTGGTTACAGCAGCAGCACCTCTCTACTTCCTACTGAACAGATACTGCCCAAAAGTCCTTTTGACACAACAATTTTGCAATGAATGAAAACAGGCAGTGAAAGATCCAATATACTACCCTCATGCCATAATCGCCTTCATATCATACTATAGAAATATAAGCCTACTTCAAAGCTTTGTTGTGCGTTCAGAACACGCTATACAGTACATCATTTTGGCAGCTATGTGCTGCTTTTCAGTGCCTTTCCGGAGTAGATGTGTCACCAGTCTCTGTTCTCTCAGATGTCAATATTTTGCCAATTCCCTGAAGACTCACATGGTGGGTCTGGAAAGGATTAGAGATCCTGTAGCCTTCCTGTTCATGTATATGCAGTGATGCAAGGGTGAGAGCAACACATTTAGGGCTGCAGTATGCCAAAGGAGAAGGGGACACGTGATACTACATTTTTTCACAGGGACCCCACTGTTAGCATTCGGCAAAGGTCTGGTGCAGAAAAGATTGGCTTTATTCAGACGAGTCTGACTGGGTGTAACAGAATTTGGTAAATAAGGTATTTCCTCTGCTCAAGTTTCTATTTCCACATTTATTTGGGATTTTATAATGTTATTTACTCTACTTGCTCACACCCTTGAAAAGAGGGAGGAAACCAACAGTATTTCAAGTTTGAATGAAGGCAAGTGATGATCAGCGGAGTCCTTCCATCCCTAATGGCTCAGGGGAAAGTACTTTTTCCTCTCAGATGTGGATCTCTTCACAGTTGTCCATACCACTAAGGGACCCAAGGAGATTAATGGGGAGCAGCATACAGTTACTCTTTAACACCGTAGCCCTTCTAAGTGCTACACTAAGGGATAAGCTAAGTTTTAGCTCTAACTTGCATGTTTTGTGTGCTGCATTAGCTTAATGACTGAGCTCAGGAGGTGATTTCATCACGATAGTGGCAGTCCTTGAAATGCTGCCTCATCTGAAAACCAGTTAATTGGAATAAAAAGACTTCTGCTGCTGCCACAGTTGAAAACAGTAGAAACATTTGGAATTCAGAGTCCAGAATTCAGTTTTCTCCTGTCCTAGGAAGAACATTTTTAATTGAAGACTATAGAACTTGTCACCAAGAGTTTAGAAAATTTTGTATCTTATCTCAAGGATATTAAATAAGTCAAGCTTAGCACAAATGTGATTTTATTTCCAAACCAAAAAAGTCTGGCCTAATTAGAAACCTAAAAAATAGGCACATTTTTACATAAGGTGAAAATTCTTATAGGATGTGGATGCAACATCTTTTCAGTATATTGTACATGCTCAGCTATACTGTTACAGACGGTATGTAATATTTGCTGCATGCTCCAGAAACTGCCAAATGTTTTCCATAACCCCTCTTTTTATTAAAATATTTCAGATGCATCTGTACTGCACTAAATCCTATGCTGCTATTTGGCATGAACTATATCTTCAGACTGTTCTGCAGAGTTAAACTGTGCCAAGACTGAAGTACTGATTCCTACTTATTGTACACTGCATACTAATAAATCCTATCTCTGTGTCCTGGCCAGCCATATATATATAGCCCCAGAGAAATCACTTCTGCATTTTAACAGTCCTGTCCTAATGGAACACGGCACTAGTAAGTAGCTTTCATAATTTTGTGAGATGAAGAAATTGATCCAGCTGAGCCATTAGCATATACACAATAAGCAAAAGCAACCGGCTGCCACGTCTTCAGTTTAGCTCACGCCGCTGGAACAGGGGTGTCTCCACCTGGGCTAGAGGCCACGCCCAAAAGAAAGAGAGAAGCTGAAACAGGCAGAAGCTAAAACTTCTCCGCGGTCCTGTATGAAGGACAGACTTTATATAGCGGTGTTCACACCCCATTTTTGTATAATTTTTTTATCCTATACTTCAGCATACACTGACTCCTTTTTTCCAGATAATTATCGTTCTAACTGAGCAAGCTTTCGGGGACAATTCAAAAGAACAGTTATTGCACACTAAATTCTAAAATTATACATATGTGCTTATGGGAAGACTGACTCATGAATCTGAAATAAAGAGACCTTACTGTTAGATCACCCTGTCCTATTAAGCTCAGGACTAAAAGTTGTTATCTAATCTTACCCTGAACATCAATGTTCCCCATCTAGTTAGTTGTCTGGAGATGCATCCATTTCGGAGACACTATTGACATACCTGTATTTTGTCAGAAGTCTGAGGGACAAAAGTTGTTAAGTTGGAGTGTGGAAAAAATGTAGAATGATAGAGGGATCCTTTTCAAGTATGTCACTGCAAACTGACTACATTTTTGAAGCAGCTCACAGTGACTTGTAGAGCCAGTTACTTATCTTTACTAATTACCACGCAATGATGCATTTGGGTAGCTCAAATGTTCACTTTCAGTGCCTACTCAATACCATTTTTGGCTCTGTTTACTGAGGAAATGAAGCCTATTCTGTAGCATTTGGATGTCTATCTGTTTGTCCATCCCACTAATACTTGGCTGACTTCCATCAAATCTGACACTTAGTTGAGGCTTTAATAGATAATAGGAGACAATTCAATTGCTCAGACTAGCTGAGCTATTTTAGATGTCCACATGCATCCTTCATCTGCTGCTCCAGAGAGGTGCAGGTCTTCAATATATTTTGTATCTTAGCTCCAGTCCCACGTGGAAGTCTCTAGGGCAGCACGCCAGCTGTAGGCAATGACATAAATGTCTAGGCACCTGAACCTGCCCTAAATTCCAACAAGTTTTGTGAAACTCCATTGCCTGCTGAGTTAACGGCCACAGCATAAAGTTTAACATTTACCCATCATCTTTAAAGTGCCAGTTGGCAGTATACATGCAGTTCAGAGCTGGCCACAGCCAGGTACTCCCTCTTTCAAACTGGTAGGTGTGGGTGTGGAAGGGCCTGGAGATACTGTGAAGAGGCTTAAGATTAAGTAGAGAGGGAACTGCAGGAATGGCAGGGCTCTCATAAAAGGCATGCCGGGGAGGCTGCTATTATTGCAGTGAGGTCAAGGCTGGAAATCAGACATGGACTTAAAGAAAACCAGACTTCCTTATTTCCACTGTATCCCCTGTTTATTGTATAATAAACTGCTTATATTGCTGCTCACTAATCTCTCCAGACAAAAATAACCCAAATGGCCCTGATTCATTTGCAGACTTTGCTAATAATTTTCCCTTGCAGCTCACCAGTAATGGTATTCCTAAGGCAGACCCAAGGCACGGCTGCAGAAGAAGCCCCTGCAGAAGTTCCTGCCCCCTGGACTTCAGTCAGGGCTGTTACCTGTTGTACACAGACCCAGTTGTGAGGAAGGCATCTCTCTCTCAGATGTTTACTGTAATGCAGTAGTATATTTGTCAAATTTAAACTGAATTAATATTCAAGGACTAATTTAACCCATTGTTCTGACTGCCTGGTTCTAATAATGCATAGATTAATTCCTAGCCAGTAAAATACTAAAGTGCATTTTTAAATCCCATTGCGATCAATTGGCCATACCCCAGCATAAACAGACCCTAGAGCTTTGTTGAATACTTCTGGCCTGAGTGTTGAATACTTCTGAGTGAGGAAAGATCCACGTTTAGCCTCCTTTAAGCATCTCATTGGTACATTACTGTTTCAGCCATATGCATTGTGATAACTTTGTCTACAGAATTTACTGTCCCTAAAGCTTGCTAAAACCCCTAGCTTTTCTTTTTAAATTAGAAGCTTACTGTATTTTAAATTTTTTTTGCTATGTACTCTGAGGTTCCCCAGATTTCATCAGAGAACCAGTGAGACTGAACAGCTTTGTAAGCAACCCTGATAAAAACGGTGGAAATGAGGACAGGAAACATCAGAATGATCACTCTGAGAGAAATGATCACTCTGAGAGAAACAAGGCAAAAGTGTAACTTAGTGTGGACCTATGACGCTGTTCCACCCTGAAGTCTTGTACCGGCTCCCCTAGAAATAATGACAGCACTCTCCCCGAATGCAGACCCTAACATAAGGCTCCAAGTAACTGCCATTTATCACAGGAACAATCAAGAACTCAGACTATATGAGATCTTCCCATCTTATGACCCTCTTGCTTCTTCTTCACGACACCTCAGAGCAGGAGAACCACTGGTGCATTAACACACCACTATTTTAACACATGGGATCTTGGAGCTCCTGTTTGGGCTCACTAGGCAGGTATCACTCAGCAGTATTTTGCTTCCAGTCATCTGCCAGCCATGGAGGGGGAGGCAGGGCAGGGCTGTGGGCCCTAATCTCCTAAAACACTGCAGAAACATCCCAGAGCTCATCTGTCAAAGCAGAGAGAGTTAAATGCCTTCTGCATGTTCTGGTGATCTACTGGCAACGGATGTAGAAGTGCCGCATTATCCTCATTATCTGGTGCTTACACCACTGGCAAGTGAAATAAAATCATAACAATATACTCTTGTTCTTTTTGCATTTGGAAAACTGAATGCTTTTCTACATGTGGCTGCTTAAAATTGCAAATTTACAGAATTGTTTGTCATGGTATATTTGACTAATAAGAAAAAAAAACCACCTGGCAAGTTGTGTAACATAGATGCTTTCAATAGTTCTTGCTATCTGCAGTTTGCAGTTCTCTCTGGCATTACTGATGTCTAGTCCATCTCTTTCAAAGCCCCAGTGCACAATCATTTTGTGAATTAAAAGAAATGTGCTATCTCCAGCAGACAAAGAATGGATAGGAGTTCTTCCAGGCTGACACCAAGCCTTCAAAAAGCTTTTGAAATCTCATTACTCAAGTATCTAATGGACAGAGTAACAGTTGCTGCATGTTCTTTTCTCTTTACTATGCATTGCGTATAACTGACATACATCAACACTCACTATGTTGGTAAATGGGGTGGACAATCTGCCCACTGTGATTCCCCTCAATACAATTTTCCATAAATGTAGGAAATTAATGTTTACCTATTATAAAAAAATAAATGTAAATGTAGTTTAAAAGGACTGCCATACTGTATATCGTAGTATATTTAAAGTGTGACCAGAAAGCCTCATGACAACCACTTCACTTTATCCATTACCTAAAGTAACATAAAACATATTTATAGCAATCCCAAATTTTCCCTCATCTTTCTCAAAAATCCAAAGCCATTTAAGCATGACCAAGGTTTGGATTCATTAATGTCTAATGAAGCACAAGGTCCAGTTGCAGCCTTATGCAAATCAGGGTGCTGAAAATCACTTTCTCCCTCACTCTTCCTTCCTCCTTCCCTTCCTCTCTCTCCCCAAATGAGGTCTGAATTCACACTGATCTGTTCTTGACTGTGGACACCGAAAGAATCTTTCTCCCCATCCTAAAGAAAAAAATCCAGAACTTAGGACTACCTTACATAAGCTTTGACTTAAATTATATGCGGATTCAAATATTACAGCACATACACAATTATGACCTCCTAAGTTACATTTTCTTACCAAGTCAGGTTAAAAAATCACTTCAGGACAAAGTCTGCCCATTCCTGAATTAACACAGCAGCATTTAGCAAAATACACCAACCGAGATAAAAGCTGCATATTCCACAAATGTCTAGACATGGACACTCTAGAAAGAGCAATGAAAGTATTTTCAAAAGTACAACACATTCATCTAACTCTGCCCTACCACTGAAGTGGTACTTTGACAAATGATCCCAACAGGGCAAAGAGCATTGTTGAGCTCT
>NW_008824283.1:10048964-10054106 GCF_000699105.1 Pygoscelis adeliae | reverse complement strand
AGTCTTCTGACTGCAGAATTTAGTTTGAATCACTGCCAAAAAAAAAATACTGACCATCGTCCAAACGTGTGGAGCTGCTTGGCCCTGCAACAACTTTACCTCAATCCCCTTCCTTTTATTTTTGTTTTATTCGTCTTGGGAACTGTGCGAGAGCCTGCTCTCTGCTATGCACCTACCCTGCCTCAAAAAGCCACATGACCCTGCGCTCGGGGCTGCCTATTGACAGTCAGGCTCAGAGAAAGGAAGCCATGTGCCTACTTGGAGAGGTGTGTTTCAGACCCGGAGAGCTTTTATACAGAGCAGATGGGATCAGCACGGGATGAGGAAACTAACTTAATGCCACGGCTGTAGGGAACTACTAAGAGATGCAAATTTTGGCTCAGCTCTGAAGGGAGAACCAACATGTCCATTTGCTATCTTTGTTCAGAGTGAAGGGGCTCTCTCTGTGTATGCTTACAGAGGAAGCGATTACAACAATGACTGGCTAGTAATTTTTGGACAAAATTTAATTAAAAAATCCTGATTCATAAAACTTGTAACACGTTGTGAAGTTGTTTTCCGTTAGGACTTTAGCTGAACTGAATTACAAGTTTCTATCGAGAAGTTGCCTTGTGAGCCAGAAGCGGCGCGGTAAAGCCCAGCTCTCTGCAGTGCATGGTACCCCAACACAGGACTGCTCCACCAGATTTTCCACTTCCAGATTTTCCGTCCTGGAAGCAGCAACCTGAGTGCCCCAAAACCCTTCAGAGTCCCAATTCAAGCTGACATGAACTTCTGGATCCATGGAAGACCAAGATCCAGACTACGCCAAGTCTGGAGCACCACCATCTCCACATTTCTTTGGCAAATGACTTTGCATGCCTACCTCTTGAGGAGGCATATTCCACTGCAAAAATACCATGTTGCTGGTATTTGCTGTGCAATTTTTTTCTTCTTAGAGAATTTCTTCTAGAAATTTTGACAAATTGGATTTAATTTGAAACTGGAACAAAACCAAATGTCAAAATAATGACATGTTTCTCTGAAGCACACTTTCCTGAGTTTGGCCAGCTCTGATGAAGGTGAACTAAGAATGAATGTCCTCAAACTGCATGTCCATCATTTATCTTTGTCGTGGTTTAACCTCAGTCGTTACTAACCTTCAACCTGAGCATGACATCACATGGTATGGAATGTCCCTTTGGTCAGTCTGGGTCAGCTGTCCTGGCTGTGCCCGCTCCCAGCTTCTTGTGCACCTCCAGCCTTCTCAGTCAGTAGAGCATGGGAAGCTGAAAAGTCCTTGACTAGTGTAAGCACTACCTAGCAACAACTAAAACATCGGTGTGTTATCAACATTATTCTCACACTAAATCCAAAACACAGCACTGTACCAGCTACTAGGAAGAAAATTAACTCTATCCCAGCCGAAACCAGGACAATCTTCCAACAAGGAATAAGGCTGTTCCAAAAGTCCCAAATACACGTGCCTGAACATGTCCCAAATTCAAGTTGCCTGAACAAAGAGATGAAGAGCTGAACAAAATGTGTACATGGGAGCGGACACAGCGTCCTGACTTGTGATCTGTATTATCCTGCAGTCAGAACGTGACAAGCAGGTCCTGCGGCCAGAATTGCACTTTAGTTTGGGAAGTAGTTTGCACAGGCTGGTCTGCATCTTTCTTTGGGACTAACCAAAAGAAGATGGAGAACTGCCTTTGAAAGGCAGACACATTGATTTGTCATACCATTCAGGTGTCAGATTTCTAGTTCAACAGGGGATTTAATACACTTTAAAAATCCAAAGATTAATTCCTTTTGTTTACTCCCTCCTTCACATCCAGTTCTTGCAACACTTCGTTCTTCTTACATGTTTTTGAAATTATTATGCTTTCTTACTGGCAACAAGAATGATCTTAAATTCCTGAGTGACTGGGTGGCTCACCAGGATTTCTTTATGACTAATGAATTTTTCTCACTCCCTCCAAGCTTCATCATTAAGGCCATTGTTTCCCCAAGGAGATGTCCTTGCACATTCAAAAATCGCACAACGTTATTCCCGTGTACTTTGTGGCAGATGCAGCTGAGTTCCAAACACCTGTGGAGACTCAGCTACTTTGTGAGTTGGTATCAGCCATTAGTTGGTAAGCTCTAAGGATAACATCTGCTCACGTAACTGCACTCTTATTCCACCTCCTTTTCTTCCTGTTCTCATTCTACAAAGTTTATGGCAGGGTTATATAATTTAAAAAAAAACTATGATTTGCTCTCCATCAGAATCATGAGGTACATGACGGGATGTGCCTGTGAAAATGCAGATTGTGACAAAATGGGATTTCTGGATCTTTGTCGCACCCTTCTGCTGTTCAGCTGTCTCTGGCCTCTCTCTGTAGCTTCATCGTTCCCACATATTTTAAAAGAACAAACTTTTTGGGAAGGAGCGACCATGTTAATCAGAAAGGTAAAAGCAATCTTTTCTTCTCTATTCTTTCCAGAAAGCCTATTTGCTTTCAACACAAAAAGCTTTCTGTTTATAAATTTGTGAGGGTGAGGAGGTCAGTAGATATTCAGGCTCTTGCAAGTCTTGAGAGATGACAAGTGAGAACAAATATTTTTCTTTTCTTCTGGTTAGTAAAACTGAACTTCTGTAAAGAGAGAATGAAGCCCCTTCCTCTGAAAAAAATCGGCTGTTTGATAAGATGGCAGCACTAAGTAAGTGATAACATGAGATCTCTTTGACCTTCTTATGTGATAAAATTAAGTAATAGTTATAAAAGAATTTTAAAAGTGGCAGAACAGGAGCTATTATCCATTTCCCATGTTTTTAGTTGTTATACCAGCTTCTCACACAGTCTAGCACCTTGCGGCTGCTACGGGTTGTTTTTAGCAAGTGTTCTTTATGCCTCCTCCCTTCCTAACGCAGGTTTTCCTCTTTCTCCAGATAACAAACCTTTGGGCTTGTACAGCTTCACAACCTGACATAAATGGCCAGGGCATGGCCTGAAGAAATCCCTTTCTTCTGTATGCAGCACCGCAGGTGAGTCCTATTAGAGCAGTCAGGAAGAACTTCTCAGCTTCTCTCCACTTCACCAACCTCCTGCCCATCCAAACCCTGCTCCCATCCCGCAGAGGCAGCTCTGCCTAGTTGGTTTCTCTGACTCCTGCCCTCCAGATGAAGCTTTTGGCACAAATACACCTGAGCGCTGAACCAAAACTTTCTTTGGGCCTTTTTGCTGTCAGCATGTGCTTCTGCAAGCCCATCCTCTGCCAGGCAAAGAAGAAATGTGGCTGACCCCAGGACAAAAAACGATTGCTGTCAGGACCCAGAAAGACTGTTTCTGATCTCAGCCCGCATATTTTTGGAGGGTGGGGGCTATTTTAGTGTCTTCACTCTGCTGTTAATCATTAGTGATAAGGGATCAAGGGTGCCCTTTCCCAGGGAACAGAAACATGAAGTCTGTCTTCTTTGAGGATTTTGCAGGGTAAGATGCTGGCTGATGGCTAAAAGACTTCTTTCAAGGCACAAAAGGGAGTGTAAAATGACTGAAGTTTGTGTGGGTTTGGGAGTGGACAGAGAAGAAAGAAGCTTTGTCAGCCTTTATTCCTCATTCTTTCTTCTTATTATTGACCAGGCTCTCTAACTACACACAAACATGCACGGCTTATTACACACAGCTGCTGTTTGAGTTTTCAGTGTGGCGGTTGGTACCAGCCTTGATCTTAGCTTCTAGTCACTGTATATGTAACTCAGGTCTATAGAGCACTAGTGACACTATGAAGGATTTTTGTGGAAGTCAAGGGCAAAATTAGCTGAGTTCCCTTCAAGTCGCTGAAAGGATAATGAATGTCAGAATCATACCCTGGCTGTTCACAAACTGGTGCCATTAGCAGGAGAAGGCACATACTAATCAATAAGCGTTGGCACTTAACGGCTCTGAAGTATTGGTGGGCTGGCAATTTACATCTGCTCACAGCACTGTACCTAGTCACAACAATTTACCATCTTCTTTCCTGATGAAATCCACCAATATAAATTGTCAGGCAGGCACTAGATAATTCTTCCTTCCAGCCTCATAAATGACTCTTACAAAGGTCTGTTTAGAAATCAATAAATCTTACATGAGGAAGGGGTAAGGAGGCAAGGTGCTGTTTAATTAATAGGTAAGTGTCATAAGGTAACATCATGTTTTCCCCATCAGATTTCTTTGTTGCAACTCTATAGATTTCCTCAGAAGACCACTCATGGTACTTGCACGTCCTTCTGAACTTGCAGAGATGAGTTTTCAATTTATTCAGTCCCATCTGAGGTGCTTGCGTTCCTCAGGTATCCTGAGAGCCAGCTTCCTTCCTCTTGCTCAGGATCTGCTCAACTCAAAGGGCTCCATAACCTACTGCAATTCCAGCCTGTGAGCCCACCGCTGGCCAGCCCACACCCTTGCCCTGTGTTTGCACAAGGAAAGGCAAACCCTCACCAGGGGACAGGCTCTGCGCTGCAGATTGCACTGGTGGCCTTACTCAGAGGAAAAATCCACCGGTGGCAACTTCCAAATTCTCCCACTGAAGATTTCACTCACAAGCTCCAGCTAGCTCACTTCCAAGAAGATGGACTTTGTGGAACTACTCTCCTATAACGGCAACTTCTCAGAGAAAGAGCATTTCACAGAGTTTTCCCAGAAATAATTACCATTTCTCCCCCAGTTGCCAAGGAAACCAGCAATGTAGAGAGCAGCAGAGAGAAAGGTTTGCACACACCTGAAGGAGCATGGATGCTCTTCTCTAAGAAAATTTTCAAGATTAGTGACATGGGCTACTTATACAAAAGAACTCGCAAGAAGGTTCACTGAGTCCCTTAACGATCTGAGACAGTGTAAGGGATATGTCCACTCACACTTCATTGCAACATGGAAATGGGAGTATCACAACACCATTCAAAAATTTACTGCTTGGCATCATACCTTCTCTTGCCCATTATTTTTAAAAATCATAAAACCACCTTAAAAAGAGTATTTTATTGTATTTTTGTTCTCTTAAAACAATACCTGAGATTTTGTCCCAAGTTTTGGCTGGGATAGAGTTAATTTTCTTCCTGGTAGCTGGTACGGTGCTGTGTTTTGGATTTAGGATGAGAATAATGTTGATAACACACCGATGTTTTAGTTGTTGCTA
>NW_008824283.1:10048205-10048734 GCF_000699105.1 Pygoscelis adeliae | reverse complement strand
AGGACTTTTTAGTTTCCCATGCTCTACTGACTGAGAAGGCTGGAGGTGCACAAGAAGCTGGGAGGGGGCACATCCAAACTGGCCAAAGGGGCATTCCATGCCATGTGACGTCATGCTCAGTACATAAACTGGGGGAAAGCTGGCTGGGGGCCGCTGCTCAGGGACTGGCTGGGCATCGGTCGGCGGGTGGTGAGCAATTGCACCGTGCGTCACTTGCTTTGCATATTCTTATTATTATTATTACTATTATTATTATTAGGATTTTATTTGATTTCAATTATTAAACTGTTTTTATCTCAACCCATGAGTTTTTTCTCACTTCTGCTCTTCCAATTCTCTCCCCCATCCCACCGGGGGGTGTGGGGGAGGAGTGAGTGAGCAGCTGTGTGGTGCTCAGTTGCCGACTGAGGTTAAACCACAACAGTCCTTTTTGGCGCCCAACGTGGGGCACAAAGGGTTTGAGATAATAACAGATTAACCGGAGTGTATTAAGGAACTTATATCTGTTAATAGTTGTGGGTCACAATGT
>NW_008824283.1:10037624-10042902 GCF_000699105.1 Pygoscelis adeliae | reverse complement strand
GGTGAGCAATTGCATCGTGCATCACTTGCTTTGTATATTATTTTATTATTATTGTTATTATTAGTAGTATTTTATTTTATTTCCATTATTAAACTGTTCTTATCTCAACCCACGAGTTTTCTCACTTTTACTCTTCCAATTCTCTCCCCCATCCCACCGGGGGGGTTGGGGTGGGGAGTGAGTGAGCAGCTGTGTGGTGCTCAGTTGCCGACTGAGGTTAAACCATGACAGATAAGTTTATTCATTTTTGATAGCCTGTTCCCCAGTGAGTTTATTTTGATCTGGCTTTTGGACAAAACATAATTATAGAGGTGATAGCCAATTACATGAATAGTTACAGTCTGCAGAACCAAATCTCAGTTTCTCCCAGGATTCTCCTTTATTAGTGTATTAGACCACTGTCTCAGCCACTTGATGTGGGAGAAGGAGTTACAGATTAAATGAGAAGTAGCTTGAGAGCTGGAGAAGGCCCATGGCGTACCATCAATGGGGAATGAGACAGGAGAAATTTATTGAATCTCATTCTCCATGACTGAGCTTCAAGAAGTCTGAAATTGTATCCCATGGTCCCTTTATTAAAATTATTAATATCTGGCATAGAGAATGATCTTCGAGTCCGCACACTAGGCTGGAACTTACAAGACATGGTTGCCATCAAGCAGTTCACTTAATCTCTCTGTTCCTGAACACTGTGTAGAACGAGTACAATAGCAGTGCACTCAGAGGCATTTTGGGAGGACAAATGTGTGAGGATTCAGAGAGAGCTCAGAAGCTATTCTGTTGAGGACAAAGTAAGTTTGTTAACGGAATTTACGGAAGTTATACATGTGTTCTGCAGATTCACATTTTCACCCGTTTTATTCAGTGCTTGTCTTTCATCATAGAAGTAATGAGCAACTGAATGAATGTAGAAAAACGCATCACAGTTACATTTTGGCCTAGATTCTCAGCTGGCCTATACTCCTCTCTCTCCACTGATTTCAAGGTGTTGCAACAAACCTAAGGTACCCTGTAGGCTCCTTGATGTTTCAAATACTTGCAAATATCACAGATCATATACAGGGTGTAGAGGCTGTAGATAAAGCAGCTTCTTACGTTAGGCTCACCCAAACAGTTGTGGATGTCCAGAGGACAGAGGAAAAACTAGAAGCAATCAGGCCAGAGATATGAAAGCTCTGAAAACCTCTGGAAGTGCCTGAATGTGAGTACTGAGCAGAGACAAGCTCTTGGGGGTAGTGTGAGGAAGTCAGTAACCCAGAAAGCGCATCCAGCTACGGAACTGCTCTCACGCTCTGCCGCAGCCATAGACGGAAACCTGTTGCATCCCAGCCAGGCTGAGCTGGTGTCCCACTCCACAAACCACTTGTGAAAGCTTGAGGTTTCTGGAAACTCTAGGAAGAAGAATACAAACCAAAAAAAAGTGCACCAACAAATTGCCAGTTACAGGTGAGACTCCAGAGGGACAGTGTCTTTAGATACCTGGACACTGGCCTTCAAACTCCCGCTTTCTAGGTCTCTCTTGCTGTGGAAGCCAGGACAGAAAACTTTGCTTCACTAGGCAGGAGATACAGAGAGAGAGGGCACAGTATCATGGAAGATCTTCTGCATTCAGACAGCTCAGCATCACCACCCTACACAAAAGCATCACTCAGATCTGGGGGATTTTTTAAAATGAAAACCAACCTGTATTCAATCAGCTCCAGGGTGCTCTTGCATAAAAAAACCAGGTTCCACCCTGACTGCCTCTGCAAACGGGCACCTGGCATGGCTGTAAGAACATGGTCATCCTCAGTAACAACTGGTTTGGTTTGATGTCTTGTCTCTGAAAGTCATCTTTAGCAGAAATAATGGAAGAAGTAAGGCACTTCACAAAGCAATATGACATCTGTATACACCTACAGCAGGCTTTGACTATTTACATTTACTTGAGATAAGATCTGAATTACTGTCACAGAGTTTAACATCTTGCATTTGGGCTTTTCCCCGGGCTCTCTTGCTTTCTCATCCATGCCCTACATTTTTTTAAATTAGGGTTGTCCTTTGGTCTAAATAAAGCATTTATTTTAAAATAAATTAATAGATTTCAATAAACAACTTAATCAAATAAAAAAATCTTGCCTAAAATATGACATTTATTTGGGGATGGTCAAATTATTTGAGGTCTTCAGGTCCTAGAGGTCACTGTACTATAAACTGATGTAGTCACTGGATGGCACAGTGCAGCATGCACCAAAAATCTGGCACAGCTCTAGCAGCTGCTCCCTAGGGCAGGCACATTGGCACTGAGGCTGGAGGAGTGGACGTTTTTGCAGCCTCTTGGTATGAAGCATTCGGTGACTTGAGCAACTTGCATGTAAAGGATGCATACACTATGTCACTGTGTCCTACAGAAACTACCATGAGAAAATGCTCAGTGCTGTCAATCATTTGTTTTATTTCCCTCTCTCTGTTCAAATTCAGTCTATTAGCCCAGTAATAAACACCATTTGTCAACTACATCCCAAGTGTCTTCTCAGTGAATCAAGTAAGGTGCACCAGAGATACATTTAATGTTTAGATTCACTGGTTTAATTTTAGCTAGTTGCGACTACTGCCTCATACTTCATCCTACTAACAGATTTATGTCTAGGTTTTTTTGTTCATCCATTACTCCTTGCACTGTTCAGTGGTTTGCCTTTCTTGCCTTTATTCTTAGCAGACGGGTGATGCACACAGATCTCTCTCTGGGGCCAAAGACATTTTCAATTCTTCCTCCTGCATTAATAACACATACAGACAACTTGTCTTCTGAGGGTTTTTTACCGTATTTTGTTGCCTCTTATTCTACAAAAAGATACACTGCTACGAAAAGACTCATTGTAGTTGCTTTCTCCTACCTTTATCCTCAGGCTACTGTCATTGTTATCTTTTAGCTACAGAACAGCCTAAGTTTTTCATGTTTCTTAATAGGCTTGTTTATTATTTACTGTTCCTTTCACTAGCATATCAGCTCATCTTTGTTCTCTGCTATGTATCGCGCTTTAACCTTTACAATTTTGCATTGTTGTTTCACCATCTTCTACAAAAGCACTCAGAGGGGGGAGAGCCCATTCATTCCTATGGCTATGGGAAATATAACTGTGGCTTGTACAAAGAGGGACTTTTCAGCATCAGACAGAGCATCTTTATCAGGATTTTTCATAAACACTCAGGTTCGTAGGGGTTTGGTTTTTTAAGTCTTTTGCTTTACTGGAGGCTGCCCTCCTTTGACAATGTAGTCAAAGTCTGTGATGATGCCTTGAGAGAATATACCAAGATTTTCTTCCCTGTTTTTGCCTGTGACTGTAACAGAAGCCCTTGGGGGGGGGGGGGGGGGGGGGGGGCTGAAAAGAGGGCTGCGTGGTGATACACCAGAGACAAGACTCTCTAAGAAATCCTGCTTCATTCACTGTTTATATTCTTGTTGTTCATGATGTTTACCTTAATTCTGCACCACGTAACTAGATCCAGCTGCCTTTTGCCAGACCTTTAAAGGTATGGGTCTCTACATATTCCTTTTCCAGCAAAGTATAACAATAATAACTAGTAAACAAATTACTGTTAGGCAAGTTCCAACATGTACAAGTAGCCTGGTAATGAAAATAACTTGCAGGGCTGAAAAAAAAAACCTCTTAAGGGCTCTCTTAAAGAACTATTAAGTTTCTTTTAGGGTTTTCTCCTCACCAGGAGCCCAGCAGTCACAAACAAACAACGCTTTACCTAAGATAGGGCAGATCTTTTTGTTGTGTGATGCTTTGTTCTGCTTTGTCAGTCTGACTGACATAATCGAGCTCTGGGCATCGCTCCACCCTTGCCAAATGAGAACATATCTGCAACTACTACAGCTCCTCCAGGTTTGGCTCCAGTTTGGAGATCTGCACAGCTGAATGAGATATTTTTGTACTCAGGGAAGGGCAAGGAAGAAAAGAAAGTTATTATCAGCCAGGCTGTTTCTGGAAATGGCAATAAATTGCTTATGGCCGATTTCAGCTAATGCTGGCCTTTCCCCACCACAGTATCACATTTCTTTGTATCTCCAGACTACATCCAGATTCCCATTCTCTGATTTTGCTGGCATAGGGTCTTTAGGACAGCAGCTTCAACCATGCCATTATCAGAGGATTGCACATCCGTGGAGTCATCAGTGAGTTTATTTATACACATCCTGCCCGAGCGCCCAGCTCCCAGTGCCAGGCATGGCTGGGCAGTGACTCAGCAGCAGGAAACCTGATGTCGATCCTCCTCAGCACACATACAGGACATCGCTGCTCCCTGCTTCCTAACAGTCACCAGGGCACCACAAAAACCTTCTGATAAAGACACAGTCCCCTTCCCCCCCCCCCCCCCTTGCCCATACTCCATCCCTGCCATGTGAAGCATTATACAGCCCCTCTCCTTTTCACTCCTTCCCTCTCTCCACAGAGGTAACAGTGAGATCTTGGAGAAGCAGAAACCCAACAGAGACCTTCACCGAGTTTTTACCTAACGCAGCTAACAAAAGCAAACTCAGCAGGGAAGCGCAGAGGTTTATTCCGAGTGCTCTTTGTTTTCTGCTTCCAGCAAAAGATTTTTTAGGCTTTACTTTGGCTGTGCTTGAAGGCACAGAAGCGTATGAAGGTGAAGGCTCGTAAAAAAAGAGCATAGTCTTTTTTTTCCCTGCATTTAAATCTCAGTCATGTCCTTAGACTACATTACATATATATATATGTGTACTATATGCACATGACGCTGGACTGCTTCTTGATCTGCTTCAGTCCAGTGAGCATGTTTCAGCTAAAATGGCTTTATGTCACCTTTTCACCTCTCAGTTTCTCTCGCTCCTCAGGTGAGTCCCAAGAGGACAGGCGGGTAACCCACTGATATTCATGGCACAAAACTCCTCCAACAGCTTCTTCAAGCCCAGGCCCCGTGAAAATTTGCTTCCGGGGGGAAAAAACACCTCGCCCTTTTCTTTTGGCAAGCCTAACTCCCTGATTGCTGACGAGCCCCTGGACTTGGCGGCCTCAGTCCCTGTGTGAGCCATCTGCAAGGGGAGCAGCTGAGAGGCGTGGACCAAAACCCAGCAGAGGATGTCCACACTCCTGCACCTCCCTTTGCCAGCACCCTGACCATCACCCGAAGGTGGCGATATTTGTGCTGCCTGGCCTTCGCCTCCCTCCCGGAGGAAAGCCACTAGTGGCCACAGCGCTCGGCCTGGGTTTTTGAAGTCAGGCCGCCATTTCCCCTGCTTGGTACCACGGCCGTGCTCGCCGTTACGGCT
>NW_008824283.1:10034360-10037071 GCF_000699105.1 Pygoscelis adeliae | reverse complement strand
AGCCCGGGGGAGGTGGTGGGGATGGGGATGGCGTCGTTGCCGTGAGGAAGGAGTAATTTTGTGAAAACTCCTCCAGTTTTTCATCACTCTGCCCAAAATCATCCAGGCCTCCTGAGCCCCGACAGCCATGCCTGGTGCTCCATAGCCTCTCCCGTGGCCCAAGAGATGGGCAGGTGTGCAGGTACCCCATGGAGGCCACAGGCTACTGTAAGCCATACTCCCAGTGGTCTTCAGCAAGATGCTCTTCAGTAGGGCTCTGTGGCACTTTTGCAGTATCCAGTATCATCTGCAGTATCCAGTATCCAGCAAGCTCTTAAGTGCAACAATACCAGAAACCAGGTATAAGGAAAGACATTTTCACCAGAGGGCATTTCTTTCCACTGCTTGCACCTAACATAACAGTTTTCATTTGTGAGCAAAACGTTTTTTGCCAGAGCGTATCTGCACAAGATTCAAGGTAGCTATGAACTGAGCTCCTTAGTGCCAGTACAATGAAGACAGCAAGAATTGAAGAAGTGGCATAGCAGAGAAGAGGCAAAAGCTATGCAGGAAACTAATCGTCCTCCAATCTACGCTCCTTAGCATTTCTCCTCGGTACTCTGAAAAGTGCTTGGGGAAAAAAAGCAGCACAGAGAAGCAACAGATACATTGTTAATTGATCCATGTAGACTTCTGGTCCTAAAGAACAGAGGAAAAAACCCTCAGAGACAAGTGACATGAAAATCTTAATAAGTCCAGTAAAGTGGAGAAACATTGTAGGGGGAAAAATGAACCGAAGGAAATAAGAAACTCAAGAGCTCAGAAATATCTATAAAAGGAAAACGTTAAAAAGGATGGGGTAAATGGATACCCTACAGAAAAGGTGAAGGTTTATTTTAACATCTGGAGTATTTTTATTTAGTTTCTTCCCTTCCTAATCAAAAGCCATGTGGCTGACTACTGGAAATGCAGTATAGTTGTGGTATCGTTCTCTCTATTTTACAGGTTATCTCAAAAAGCATTTCTCTACTGTCACTGACCTTTGGATATGTTTGCCTCCTACATTCCTCTGAGAGAGGGCCAAAGAAGGCTTGGGAAAGGATGAAGAAAAGTATATAAAGGTAAAAAAGCATAAATAAACTGATTCTGAGCATCTAATTCCCATGCATTTAAATACTTTTCAGGAGAGTTCATGACATACAGCTTTCTTTTTCTGTTATTTGTAAACATCTATAACACAAAACATTTTGTCAAACACCAGTTAATAAGAACTCTGTGAGAGAATTTGGGGAATTTCTTACTTTAATAAATAATATCCTATACTTATTTATACAAAGTATATAACAAAAATGTAAGCCTTTTTATAATGTCCCAAAATTCTTGTTTGCAATCTAGAAAGTCAATGCCTGCTTACCTCCAGCTGAACTAATGCCTATTAAATATAAAGGTCACTTGAATAGCTGTATGTTTTTGACTGTAGAGGAGGGTTTCTCCTTTCACGGTGTTAATGGCTGAGAACATGGAACAATAAATCCACATTCCTCAATAAGTGAATGTGCATTTCGTCTTGTCCCAGTTTGAAGTGACCATACATAATTTCCATTATTATGTGACACCCTGATTATGATTATCATGAGTTTCTACTTTAAAAGATATCAAATGTATTTCATTTATTCTGCGTTTGGAAAGAGGGAAAAAAGGCTGCTGGAACAAGATGAGAAGCCCAGCAGGGTCTTTTACCTGACGCTCCCCTCACAAGCCAGCATCCCTACCCTATCCCAGAATGGCACCAGCCAAACAAATCCCTAAAGCCTCAGTCATGCACCCAGACATGCTGACCATATATGCGAACAAATGTGGGTGAAGGCAATTTCATTTCAATAGCGGCAAAGAGACCATAAGTATCCAGCAGGTGTGTGATCAGATCACTTATATTTAAAGCATGTTGTCGTGGTTTAAACTCAGTTGGCAACTAAGCACCACAGTTAAGATCTGCGTCATGCTCAAGTCTCATATTTTCCATACATTTTCATTAATCACCACCCCTTTTGTTTTCCTATATAAATACACACACACACACACACACACACGCACAGAGATATCATTCCCTTAGTCTGTGGGCCATTCCTCTAAAACGTTCGGTGAGTTCATTTAGTCCATGACTTCGGGCTCCATCTGTCATAATAATCTTTCAGGGCAGGAAAAATGGAGATGGTATGTGGTGTTGGATTGTTTCATGTTGAAGTCAGTTCTGGTACCATCATCACTGTGCTTTGCCTGGTTTCACTGAAGTTATTCTTCATTAGTCTGGGTGATTCTAATTGTAATAACATTAGTATGGCATATAATATTATTAGTATATCTGTGTATTATTAGTATAACTATTATAACTATAATCAGTACTTAACATCACATAATTCAGATCATTGGCTATTCTCACCCAAAATCAAATCCCCTTGAGGTACACATCGGACTTCCCCATCCTTCCGCATTATCCACCAAGTGCACCCCGGTCCTTGAGCAAAAGCAATCCCACGGATGGGTTTGCCTTTGCCCGAGGCAGGAATAACCCAGACTGTTTTCCCCAACATATTCTTTATGTGCACTACAGGGACTTTATTCCCATCTACAGTACGGAGAAGTTCTGACTGGGCAGGGCCAGCTCGATTGGCAGATCCCCGAGTGTTGACTAACCAGGTGGCTTTTGCTAAATGCGTATCCCAATGTTTGAA
>NW_008824283.1:10030843-10031570 GCF_000699105.1 Pygoscelis adeliae | reverse complement strand
CCCCTCCCAGCTTCTTGTGCACCTCCAGCCTTCTCAGTCAGTAGAGCGTGGGAAACTAGAAAGTCCTTGGCCAGTGTAAGCACTACCTAGCAACAACTAAAACATCGGTGCCTTATCAATTTTGTTCCCATCCTAAATCCAAAACACAGCACTGTACCAGCTACTAGGAAGGAAATTAACTCTATCCCTGCCGAAACCAGGACACATGTAAACAGGGATTCAGGTATCGAATCTTAGGGATGATGTTTAGGAAATTGTAGCTCTAGCCAGTTCCTTGTGTGAAGATGCATGGAAGGGTTCAGTGCTTTTCCTTCAATCTGGCAGGTGAACGGATTATGCCTTGGTACATCGTACTAGTCTGCAATGGCCCATAGCAGCGTTGCATGAAATGGGTGCTGAGCTCATCTGTGAGTGGAAAAAATGTATTTGCAGTCATAAATCTGTAACTACTTATTGGTGCAATCAGCACAGTTATTGTGAACTCCATACAACTTTATATGGTGTGATACGAACTTACGTTTTATTATACCCTTTCAGGAGACTGTATTTTCTTCTTGGGCTCATTTACGATAAAACTCCATGGAGATGAACTGCATTGTGCTGCTAA
Source organism: Pygoscelis adeliae (assembly GCF_000699105.1). NCBI lineage: Eukaryota > Metazoa > Chordata > Aves > Sphenisciformes > Spheniscidae > Pygoscelis > Pygoscelis adeliae. The sequence goes on along the minus strand of NW_008824283.1, from coordinate 10,030,963 downwards.
AAGTAGAGAGGGGTAGTAGCTCTGGCTTAGCTCCACCATCAGCTCTGCATAATTAATTAACATTTTTATTTGCTCTTTTCACTCCGTACTATGGCAATTTTGAGCAAGCAGATCCAAACA
>NW_008824283.1:10021639-10030812 GCF_000699105.1 Pygoscelis adeliae | reverse complement strand
AAAGAGTGAGGAGGCAACTCAGTCATAACTCAAGGGATGTTTGTCACCTATAAGAAAGATGTCAGAAAATAAAAATAGAGTAATAAAATAAATTAAATATATAATAATGGATGTCAGCATTGCAGACAAAACAATGAAGGCACAGCTTTACCATAAAGCTACAGTGTGAAGCAAAGATCACAAAGGTTGGCTGTGGATTTTGAACAGCAGTCTAAGAGGCACAGAGCAAGTGACTGAATAGGTTAGCGTTGAAGTCAACAATAACCTAGTTGGTCTTTGATTTTTCAAGCAGGTGAAGCATTAGATGATCATTTGTGATGTTTGCACATCCCTGAAGCCTTTTATAATGTTGCCATCAGCTTTTTATCAGAAATCCCAAGTTTATGGATCATATCACCTTACAAGAGTATAACAAGTTTACAGTTTCTGACTTTTCCCCTTTCCACCTTCCTTGCATACTAAGCGGAACAATAAACAGAAAGAAGCTCCAGTGTTGATTCACTTGTTATCAAAATATGCCGTCAGCTATTTGGGGGCTCAGGGAGGTTTTTGCTTTACATCCTAAAGTCTGTAGAGCCCTATATGCTGTCTGATATTTGAGGGTATTTTAGAGACTTCCAGAGGGGGTACTGTCTTTATGAGGGAAATGCTGCAGGAGCCAGCCTACAACATGCTCAAGAGTGAGCTGGCTTGCTGAAATCCCCTGCCAGCTCAGTCTGTGACAGCTCAGGTAGACCTCTGTGTGCACCTCCCTCTGTGTATATGTGTGCATGCATAAGATGTGCTCATAAATATGTTCTAACTGTTAGAGAAAACAAAATGACAGCAGCTGGTAGGAGATGGCAGTTTTATAACCGCTTGCTGATTTTTCCATAGCTTATTACCGAGCTTTTTAGAACAGTGATCTTGCCAGTAAGTGCCAGTTCTTTTCGTTCAGTTCAGTTTAATAGCTTAATAATGCATAATTAGAGTTCTTGGGTACTGGTAGTGAAAGGACACTACGCTCCGTTAAGTCCAGGATATTTATTTTGAGAAAATGAGTGAGTGCACAATTTTCTGGGAGCACTAATAGACTTAAATGGATTTCAAAAAGCCTTTTACCATTAAAGAATAAGACTCAACTATGGGTCACATGCTCCGCTCCCGGGATGAGCCCAGGATGCAGTCTGTCACTCACTTGTTCTTCATTAAAGAAATTCTGCGGATCTTGCTGGGAGTGATGATTCTTGATTCATCGAGCTGTGAATGGGCCCAGACTCGGGCCTCTCATGTTTAGAACAGGCAGCACTCTTTATATAAAAGATGTATGGTTTTGAAGCAAGTTAATTCAGCATTAAATTGACGATTTGTAAGGCTACCCACTATAAGTACCCCCAGAAATTCTGTTATTGTCTGATGCGTCCACGCAGAGGGATGTTGGTCTCAGGGTCTTTTTAAAGTTTTTTAATTAGCTGATGGGTACTGTGTTCAAACTTCCTACACCCTCTCTTCCAGAGCTCATGTGTGATGGACTGTAATGTAATGTAACACCCTCTCTCCTGCTTCCTCTGGACTCAGCACCGTGATTAGGTGGCTACTGGGCTACAGAGGCACTTACGTGGAGTGATGGACATTTGGAGCTTGTTCAGCATTTTCCATGTCTGTGGAGCACCACACCCTTCCCACAGTTAAGACTTCTTAGTTCCAGATTCTTCAACACAAATACCTATTCAGCAGTGTACAGTACAGGAGATGTTCTTCCCTAACTTCTGATTTCTGATTAATGTTTATTTTATGGGTGTAATATCTCAAGCCTCTCAGACTAGCCTTCAACTTTGGTGTTAGAAAACAAATTGCTAAGAACAGAAAGAGAAAATCTGGTCAAAGAGATTTGGTACACGCAATACATCCAGTGTGGCGCTGCACAAGGCTTACCTATGTTTCCTTCACGTCACTGGAGGGAAAGGGAAGTTGGGATTTTTTCTGTTGCTCAAGCATGGGAACTTTATTCCCTTCTGATCAGGTTGGCTCATCACTTCTCCCCCCAACATCCCTCAGTTAGTCTTGTTAGATATTTTTATCATCTCTTATTCACCTTCCCACTTGCTAAACATAATATACCCTCTGTTGAGGGAATGGGATGGGTTTTTTTTCCCAAAATGTCTGGTATGAATGCCCAAATCTATTCTAGACTATGTGTCTTGCTTCAACTTAACAAACTTGTTTCTCCATTGCTACCAGCACTAGTAAAAGCTCTTTGGAAAAACTACCCATTTTGTACGCATGTCAGTCATCTCATGTCTAAATAAGAAACAGATAAAATTCATGAGCCAACATGCCGAGCTGGTGCTTGGCATATAAACAATAAAACATATAAGCAACAGTAGACAGAACTAAAAGACTTCACGTTTCACTTTTTATCACATCTTATTTTCATTTGTCACATGCATTTGGAAAACTGTCCTGCAACAATATTTTCATTTTCAATTTCATTTTTATTGACTGCTTTTCTTTTTTCAATCCCACTCACATAAATATGGCAATATGAGTTATCTATGGATGATTCATTTATCTTGCTGACAGCTAGTCTGTCCAACGAATTAGAAACAATCACAGCTCCATGACATCTAATCATACTTTACTTCTCTTTTTGGCCTGTTTTAGAGGAAAACAAGGTCTTAATTGGTAATGATGCATATAAAAAAATGTTTTAAATATATTTGAGGGCTTTCATTTGAGTTAAAATATTTTTTCTTTTAATTTTCTAACTATGCTGAAGTTACATGGTTTTCTGCAAGGAGTTGTAATGTTCTATTGAACATCAGAGTTATGACATAGTATAAATTTTTTTTTTTTTACTTTCTGGTTATTTCTGTCTCTAGCTGCAGTTTCCCCATATGTAAAGATGCTTGTATTTGAGTGCCACAGATTACCTCGCCCAGATAAGGATTTGCTCCATATGCCTGCTTTCCCCTTCACGGAGTGTGGTTTGCATCGTTTTCCATTCAGGAGCTTTGAGCTCCCTCAGCTCTTGGGACTGTTGACCCGGAGTCACCCTCTGTCATACCTGTCTCTGATGTTTTTAAAGGTAGTGGTGCTAAAGAGAGTTTCCTAAGCACAGTTCCTGAGGACAGATGGAAAGCAGAATTTGAATCTCTATTCCATAACACTTCCAACAGCAGGGAAAGTCCTAAATAGCTTCTTTCATCACCAGCCATACTGGGGACAGGGATGTGACTCCTTGTTCATGAGTATGCTTCTGTTGTGAGAACCCTTACATATTCAAGGGCTACCTCTGAGAAACAGGATTTACAAGTTGGGATCTGCAGTTTCTGTATGAAGAATATCAGTAGAAACAAGACATGTTGCTGAACTTGAGTGTGAAAGGGAAGATCTGCTACTCACAAGCTCATACTTCACCGGAAGGTGACCCACACAGCGCAACACTTCTCTCTAATTTGATGAGTACTTGCAAAAGGCAAGGGTTCAGACATCCCCATGAACTTTATTACTTTTACCTCCTGCTACAACTTTTTGCACTGATCAAACTGATCACATATTGGCCCTCCTCTAGCTGAGACCTGGGAGAGTACCATTTTGCTTTGTTTAGTTCCATTTTCATCCATATGGATTAAGTCCTACAAAAGCTTACTTTTGCCAACTGGCAAAAAGCCATAAAACTTACTGTTTTACCGTGCTTCCAGTCTTTGGTGAACACTATCGTTGACACCGAGGTCATTGTGCCCTTGTACGTACCGTCATCATTTTTGCCAGCACGGCTGATGAGCTGTGGGGTGCCTGACAGCCAGCCATTGCAAAGTGGTGTGGTGGGTCTGACTCAGAATTTTGAAGTGGAGAGAAGCAGTACGCAGACAACAATGCTGAGTTCTGCTCACCTTTACGGGTGTTGAGCTTTGGAAGAGGTGTAAAAATTATTAGTAAGGCACTTAAAAGCTCCTGCTCTTTTTCTTGCGTGCAGCTATTTTTCCTGATGTCAACTTCATACAGAGTTCTCTGCGGCTGGTTTTCATTCAGGTCACCAACACAAAAAATTTCACCCACCATTGGGCAAAGTAACGCAAACTGTATGATAATCTGATTGAAGGAAGTCAGGAGGAAAATGAGAAGATTGTCTCAAATCTGCATATGCTTTAAACTTAATAGAACACCAAGTGTCAACTAAATGCCTTGTGGTTACTAACAGCTCAGAAATTGAAGGCTAAGAGCCATGAAATTATCAAGATTCACGGTTATGTTTTACATAGCTGCTAAACCTCAATTAGTATTGACTCTCTCTGCTAATCAATCTAAAGCAGATCTTGGAAATTAGAGGCTAAATCATGTAATCCTGGATGCCAAATGTTTGTCCAAAAGTCCTATTTATGGCACACCATTGTTTTGTTATGTTTTTTACTTCAGTAATAATTGAAAGATGTGGTTTAGAACCAAAACTGAGAAAAACACATTTCAATAACTATTCTGGGTTTATCACAATGTACATATGAACATGCCTCTTTGGAGGATTTCTGACTCTTATATACACGTTTTATAACTGTTGCCGATTTTGACGAACAGCCACTTAAAGGTAAATATAAAATTTAACTGCAGGTGTCCCATAATTAGTCACATTATAACTTACATTGTAACATGCTCTGAGAGCATGTTTGTTTGCGGGGTTATGGGATGCAGTCACAGAATGAGCCCTAAAAGGGATTTGATTAGGGGAGAACAGGCCCAGCTCTGGGAAAGCATTTGTTCACTTGCTTCAGTCTGGCTCTAGTCACAGTGGTCCTTACATATATTCTTAGAGGATCATTTCCAAAATTTGGGCTGAATGAGTTAAAGAAAGAATTTCAGTGGCCTTGCTGGCTTTTGAAACTTAACATGGCTTTTAAAAACAGCTACAGCCCAATTAAAAGAATTATTTCTTCGAGGTTTGTGTACACTGTCATTTAAATGGGACTTGTAAATAGTACCTGCAAAGACACCATCTGGCAACTCTTACAATATTAACAAGGTTAAGCCTTCATGAAACTTGGAAGAAAAAGATGGAAGCTAATTCCTACCATAAAGTAAAGAGTATAGAAATACATAGAAAATTACATTTCTTTGCAACATTTCATGAAGCAACAGGCTTCATTGTAACAGTAGGGCAAACAAGTTCTATTGATAATAACAAATATCCTCTTAAAAATAATTCAAATTTTAAAAGAGTTCATTAGTAATAATAATTAAATCCCAGCCCCTTCTGTCTGTCTATCTGTCTCACAAATCAGGAGTGCATTTGAGAGGGAAAGGCTTGAAATATTGACTCAAATAATTTGTTTGTGCTGAAATTCCTGGAGCCTGAAATACAGGTCCTGAATAGTTGTCAAAGCTGATCTCCACGGTTTGTTCTACTTCAGCATAAATGAAAATACACAAAGAGGGAAAAATCCAGTTGCCTCTAGTTTCTTTGCTATGTGATTCTTTTTAACAGTCCAATTAAAAACCTATGCTGAGTTTCTTGACGTTTTATGGAAAAATCACACAGAGAAAATGTAACCCTGTCTTCTCACACTTCAGGCTTCCTGATGCCACAAGCTGCATAACAAAACCTTCATGTAGACAGGAGTCGTGTCCTCCTTTCCCCTCACTTTCTTGGTCTCCTCAGCCCAGGAGACCCAGCCTAACCCCTGTGCCTCCCAGCTCTACCCCAGCTCTGTGCCATCAGGCAAAAGTGGCAGCGTTTGTGCACAGGGAGCCCCAAACTGCTCCCTGGGGAGGCAGCAGTGCCCGGACCTTGTCACTGCTCTCTTTATTCCTGTCCCCACTGATGTCCATGGTGTCCTGCTGCCATGCTCCAGCCAGCTGTCCAAAGATTCTGGAAATTTACTGAGGGTGCACATCTACCGGCATGTCATGTCAGGAAATGTATGCGGCTTTCTTCTTCAGCTCTGAATCTGACCCACCATATTAACCTAGATATTTTTATATTTGCATGACAACGAGCAGTTCTGCTCAAAAAACCAAGCCAACAAAAAATCTGTGCAGAAAGCTGAGAAAGGATGAGAATAACTGTAGGTGTGAAGGCTGCGGTGTGAAGAATATGTCTCTTCTCCTGTAAGGTTGCACCACAGAAACACAGGAGGTAGGGGAAAATTGCAAGGATTTTGAAAGTTTTGAGAAATAGTTAAATGATCCCAGCACAGATACAGCAGGTTACATATACTATGGAATTTACAAGTCTTTTCTTTTTCTCTTCAAAAGGAGGAAACTGCTAAATTTTTTCAGCACATTCACTATTTTTGATACTAAACTGCAATTCCAAACCCTTGCCAGTTGTATGCCCTAGATAAAGCAGGTCCCAGATAGCTGTTTGCTTAGAAAAAAATTTTTACAATTTTTCGTAAAAATTTTTACTTCATAAGGGTTTTTTTTTAAGTTTTGAAAAAATTACTTGGACATGAAACTTTCAGGATTGCACTTTCACATAAATCATTTGACTTTGTATGCTAAATCAGCACAGCGGCTGAAGGAGCTGTCATGTAAGTATTAACAAGACAGCTGCAGGTTATCGTTTCTTCTTACTATTCAGATAAGCTCATTTGTTGTTCAGAAGTCACTCAGAGCCCAAACGCTGATAGAAATCTTCCAAAATCTGTGTTCAAAATGAGTCCAGCAGTATTCTGTAACACAGTCATCTGGACAACACAGCAAGTAGTTCCAAATATCTCCTGTGAAATCCTTTTAAAAATAGATTTTCCCACAAACATATTGCTGGCTGGGCTTTTAGTGTAACTGGAAATAATTGCAGCCCCATCTACTGAGTCATTCTAAATTTGCAACAGATCATCTATTTAGAGAAAATACACAGAAAATATACAACACTTGTCTTCTTCACCTATATAAAGTGTAAGTTGTTCAGAGAAGAGACGTTGTCTTTCTATATGCTTTTATAATAAAAAGGGCCCCACTAGCAGTTGGAGTCTTAAAGCAATATAAGGGTCTTAGTAAGTAGAAATAATTAATGAACAAATGTGCAAAAGTTCGGAGGCCCACTGAGCCAGAAGTCTTTTATGTTCCTCCAAACCTACTGGGATGTCCAGTGACAGAAATTTTATAGGACGTGTTCTTTTACATTATTTTTTCCTGTCACTTTCTAATCACTTTAAGAACAGAATTCCCATAAATTTACATAACTTCAAACTGTTGTAGCAGAGACCTGCCAGTGTTCAACACTGAACAGCACAGGGACAAAGTCAGCCCGCCTTTTCCAGAATTCACTCGAGAAATTTCACTTGGGACAAATTCTGGGTTTATATGAAGAAGTTCACACATCTTGTCAGTGTACATTTGTGATCTCTTCTCTTTGAGGAATACTTTAGAACACTGAAAGGGAGTGGAGATACAGGTAATACAGGTTAGGGACAGAATAAATATGCTATCCATTCACTGGGGAAGCATTATGCATTACATCTGGACAAGTCAACAAAAAGGGTTAGATCCTGTCCCACAGCGAGACTTTGCACTGCTCCCTTCATCAGCACAAAGCTGCCATAAGGACTTAACCGGTCACCTTAACTTGCCACTGCAGAGCTCATCTTACAACTTTGGATGGTAGACAGTTCCTGCTCCACTACCCCTGCTGTTTGGAGGCGGGGAGCATGGTACCAGATACCCACCACCAAAGCCATTCCTGGAAGTCAGAATAGCTTTTGGGGGTGTCAGACCAGCTGCCAGAGACTGCATCTGTGTTGGTGCAGTGTTGGTGACCCAACACTGGGGAGTGACACAAAGGTAGGGGAGCTGCGCCAGTGAGACACCTTGCTGAGCTCCAGTGAGACACCTTGCTGGACCGAGTCCTCCTGGCCACTGCTGAAGATAATTAAATTGACTAACTTGTTTCTTCTGCTCTGAGAAGTAGTTGGGTTAGTAAGACCCATCTTGCTGTATTAGGAGGACCTAAATACCCCCGTAGCACAGGGCCCAGGTCTGCGTCGTTCCTGTATACTTGGGCAGTCCTACGTACGGCTACACCTGATCATGTGGTGTTCAGGTGATGGCGGTGTTTTATCATTCCTATCACAACCTACCAGGTTGTGTTTCTGCTAGTTGGAGTCTGCTGTGAAAGCTAAAGCTCCCTATAGTCCAGAGAGTGTTTATGGGACTTTCCCCTCAAGCTGTGGCAGGTGAGTTCTTGGTGCCTCAACAAGTGCCCTTCCCATCCGCGAGAGAGATGAGTCCCTCCAGCAGCAGAAATAAAAGTTCCAGGAAGCACCACCTACAGCTTTAAACTGAAATATGGCATCACAACCACATTAATGAGAGCAGCTGGAAGATTCAACATGTGACTGTCCAACAGATCTCTAGGGAAGGAAACACAGCATGCCAGGTTGGGCAAATCCTGTCACGCCTGAATAATAACAAGTACCTTCAAAACACTTTCTACAAGTTAGAAGAAACTTATGCAACAGCTCATACCTCAACACATTATTGCACTGCAAGTTAGTTATATACAACTCTTCCTATTCATTTGTTTCATGAACTGTGTGGGACAATACCAGGAAAAGACTCCTTTTTTTAACCTAGGTAAATATTTCCTGATTTCTTTGATTGCAGCTAGCTTTCCAGTCATGCGCTCACAGACTGGCTCTTGGACTCTTTTCCAAACTCTCTTTTTTACTCCCTGTGTGCCTTCATACAGATCCCATGCAGACTGCTGGACTAATGAGATAGATAAACTGGAGCTCTGCATGGTTTATGCAACATTGGTGCTGTACAGATACCAAAACTGAGGTGGAGCAGTGAAGTGCTCTAACTAAAGAAGGCAGCATTAGTGCTGGGATTAGAATCCATTTATAAGACGTGATTCAGACACTTAAAATCAGGTGTGTACAGTGTAGGTGTCTATGATGAGGCAGCTGTCTATGGCACCATTATCATAAAGGAGGTCAAAGGGTCAGTTTGGCTTCCTAAATCATAGGTGTCCTGTGCTATTTGAGACTCCCAAGGACACCTATTACGCAGAGCTCACAGGCAATTTGTGTCCTGCTGCAGGGCGAAGATCCTGCTAGAGGTCAGGCAGGATGTTCTTGGGCTAGGGGCTTCATTTACACACATGGGCGTCTATTACCATTTGAGATGGTCTATTACACATGGGCGTCTATTACCATTTGGGGCCAGATGGGATCCACCCGAGGGTGCTGAGAGAG
>NW_008824283.1:10016055-10020608 GCF_000699105.1 Pygoscelis adeliae | reverse complement strand
GCTGAGGGAGCTGGGGTTGTTTAGCCTGGAGAAAAGGAGGCTGAGGGGAGACCTCATTGCTCTCTACAACTACCTGAAAGGAGGCTGTAGCGAGGTGGGTGTTGGTCTCTTCTCCCAAGTAACTGGCAAAATGACAAGAGGAAATGGCCTCAAGTTGCACCAGGGGAGGTTTAGATTGGATGTGAGGAAAAATTTCTTTACTGAAAGAGTGGTTAAACATTGGACCAGGCTGCCCAGGGAAGTGGTTGAGTCCCCATCCCTGGAGGTATTTAAAAGATGTGTAGATGAGGTGCTTAGGGACATGTTTTAGTGGGCGTGGTGGTGTTGGGTTGATGGTTGGACTCGATGATCTTGGAGGTCTCTTCCAACCTTAATGATTCTATGATTCTATGATTCTATGAGATGCCCTAGGAAAGCCAAGGTGTGTACAAGGCTGGAAGACATGGCACAGGACCTCTGTGAGACATGTGCACTTCTGAAATGGCAGATAAATATGCTTGTCCAGGTAAGGCACCCTGGCCACCTCAACTGGCACTAGATAATTACGTGAGGGTGACCAGATGGTGATGCAGATATCCTTGTCTAGGCAACAGAATTATGTCCCTAGTCAATGTAGTTGGGAATGCAAACACTGACATCAGTTCAATAATCCTCCAGACTCATCCACTGCAAGGGCAGGTTCCCCAGGAGACATGGGGAGGATTCATAGAAACTGGGTCTAGTGTCTGCACTAGAAGTATCTTATCTTGCTTAGTATCCAGTTGCTGCTCCAGAAGAGTAAATGTCTCCTGTGGGTCCTGTGTCATACACACAGTCTTGCATGGATGTCCCAGAGGCGAGAAGGCATCTCAGACAGTACCAGGAGCCCATTTTTAGGCAACTGAATTCTACAGTAGCTCACCATTGGTTATAATGGCACCCTCATCACCAGACTCACATGTAGACACTCACAACTGTAGACACCTCATCGTACAAGCCTGAACTGAGATCTTCACCTCTAGCTCTGCTCGGAGTCTGCCACACTGTAACATTTCAGACTACAGGCTGTTCCCTTACCTTGTGTCTACCACCGTGGGCCCCGATCTCAGCTTCTTCCCACAGCTATGCTGAAATACAATCACTGAATCTTAGAATTGAATCACAGAACATACTGAGAAGACATTCACGGAGATCATCGAGTCCAACTCCTGACTCCACACAGGGAAACCTGGAAGTTAAATCTAATATATCTAAGAGCATCGTCCAAGTGCTTCTCGAACGCCAACAACCTCGGGGCCATGACCACTTCCCTGGGGCGCTTGTTCCAGTGCTTGACCACCCTCTCAGGGAAGAACTTTTCCCTAATGTCCAATCTGAACTTCCCCTGATGCAGCTTTGAGCCATTCCCATGCATCCTATCGCCAGACACCAGAGAGATCAGCACCTCCCTCTCCACTCCCCGTGATGAGGAAGTTGTAAACAGCAATGAGGTCACCCTTCAGTCTCCTCTTCTCTAAGCTGAACAAACCTTGTATCCTCAGCCACTCCTCATGCCCTCTAGTCCTTTCACCGTCTTTGTTGCTCTCCTTTGGACACATTGTGATATTTTTATATCCTTCCTATATTGTAGAGACCAAAACTGCACACAATACTCAAGGTGAGGCTGCACCAATGCTGAGTATAGTGGGACAATCACCTCTTTTTACCAGTTAGCTATACTGTGCCTAATGCACCCCAGGATATGGTTGGCCCTCTTGGCCGCCAGGGCACGTTGTTGACTCATGTTGACTTGAGTTTTGGTTTGACTCATCAACCAAAACCCACAGATCCCTTTCTGCAGGGGGCACTCCAGCCTCTTGTCTCCCAATCTACACATACATCCAGGATTACACCATCCCAGGTGCAGAATTACAATTTACAATTACTCTAATTAGAAGTAGTAACTAAAACACACATCCCTATTGAGAGAATAACAAAACTACCTCCTTGATGATGAGCAAATCTACCTTCCGAGAAAATGCCTATAAGCAAATTCCCATTTGCTATTTCAAGTTCTCCGCCACACCCAGGATCACAGTGCCACAGGGAAAGGAGCCCTTAACTTTTTCTCCCACTCCCACCTCTTTAATGACTTCCAGATCTCTTCAAGAACCCATTTAAGCCTCTCCAGCTGCTGAACTCCCAAGTTTTTCCTGCCTTGTTGATTCAAGCTGGTTCATCAGGTGCAGGTTTCAGAGTGGTGTTCTCTGCTGTGTAGAGAGACTGTCCTCAGATGGAGTCCTCCAAGTGTCATTAACTCCGCATCTGCTCAGTGTGCCCATGGTATCACCTGATTTTTTGTTTTTGTACGATTTCTAATGTATCTCATTATTACCTTGGCACCTGGGGACTGTGATTTGCAGGGAGGGTTCTGTTCCAGGCCAGGCTGAATTATATTACAGTTTGAAAGCATGTTTGGCAACGGCTAATAGTGGCTGGTTATTTTTAGATTTTTTTCCTGTTCTTCTCTCAGTTCAGATCTGTCCTATTTAAACTCTGTTTTTGAAAAACAGAGATTTTAGACCAGCAATAGTTTTCACTCAAATTTTGGGATATATTTTTACTTCTTATAAAAAGAGTTTTCAATTAGATTGCTTCCACTTTGATTTTTCTAAAACTGTGGTATAATTATTTTGGACCTAAATCTGTATCTCTTTTCCACGGTGTGACAGTATCTCTCAGAATAAGGACTGAATTCCCATCTAAACCCTTTGTTCACAGGGGAATTTTTTCACATATCCAGTAATACCTATTTCTGACATCTGAATGTGAGCAGTTCAGCAGATAGCAGTCTTTTCGAGGGCTCTGCCCCGTCCTTGCTATTTATTTGTGTGCTTCCAGATTTGCGCTGCTGTAATTCTCAAAGCCAAATTCAGTGACCCCCAATGCCTGAAAATGCCTGGGGCCACTTGCTGAGTGGCAGAGGGAGTAGAATTTGGCACCTTCAGTACCAGTAGCAGTAAACAGAAAAAAAACCTGCTTTCTTGGTATTATCTCACCCAAACCCACACAGGCTATTGCCCTACGTGGAGCTAATTTTGTCTGAAACCCATGGTTCTAAAAAATGAGAGGGGGGACAAGAGATAATTTGGAGGAAAAAAGTACAGTAGATTTTCCAAGGCAGCTGCCAAAATTGTCACACATGCATAGACACAGAGGAAAAAATAGTGCAGTAGTGATGCTAGATCCTCTCTCAAGCCATTTTTAGCATCTTGCTAAGTGGTGACATTCCCAAAGGAAGGGGGTGTACTCTGCAGTATACATTAAGTGTACCAACAAAGTATGGAATATATTAATATGCCATGCAAAACTGTCTTGGCAAAGTGAAAAACAAAGGCCTTGTTTACCTTCCATTTCACAGGTATCTCTGGTGCAAGCAGGGTTATTATTCTGGTTTTGATTACTGCTACAAGCTTATTGTAACACTGGGGCTGTGTATGCAGACACTTCACAGGGTGATACATAACAAAGGAGCCATCTGTGACCTGCCATGCTACCCTACATACTACAGTAATGTCTTCACAAAATATTTTCCCTAGAACATTTTTAAATCTACTTGATTTTTGACTGCCAGAAATACCAGCTCCCATTTTTTGCTGCTAGATTTCTTTAGAGAGTAGCCGTGCAATGGAGCATGGCAGCTGATGAAAAATCTGACCTGCTTAATGGAGAGGTTAGGGGTTGCAGAAAAGGAAACAAGCATTTTTTTTTTTTCTTGGTAGCTCACTATTAGAAGCTTCCTCAATGTTGTGCAAAAACTTATAAAGACTAATATTGCAACTGCTGCAGGTAAATTTACAGACAGGGAATAAGAAAGCTAGAATGACAACTTTAATAAAAAGGCCTCCAGCTTGAAATGTGGGGCTTGATTCTTGTCTCTCTTGTTCTTGTGTAAATCAGGATTAACTTAAATTTTAAAATAAAGAACTTAGCCTGTTATAAATTTGTGAGATCAGACCATGGCTCCTGATCTGGATGGGTGTAAAAGATGTAGTCAAAAAAGGAACAACTATTATTCGTCTGTATTTACTTAAAATATTTATAAAGTGCATGAGTATGTTAGCTTGAATACATTTGTCTTGCAATAAAACCAGAAATTCCATACAAGAGAAAGGATTGTCATTTCAATTGTGTTCCACATCCCCAGTAACTCAAGCAGCCCCCTTCTCTCTTCTGCATGAGAGTGCCCCATATAGGGCATAAAAGCATGTGTAGGTAACATCGAGCATTTGGAGAGCCCAAATGCTGTCAAATCAGAAGTATTTGAGGGACAATATGAGAGGAAATCCCCATCCCAGTTTTGGCTCTACCTGCTAATCTTGCTTTCCAGCCGTATGTCATAGTGTTTCTTGTAAAATACATCTCTGGCAAGATAGGCGCTGTATTTCTGTTGAGTTTTCAAGTAAGTGGGAGCAAGCAAGACAGTACCTTGCAGCCAGGTATGCAACTAGCCCTGCTGTTTCACGTTTCAAATATTAGACTGTACTGATGCAGAAACTTTACAGATGCTGCAACTCCATATTTGTGGATTTCGC
>NW_008824283.1:10012757-10016023 GCF_000699105.1 Pygoscelis adeliae | reverse complement strand
TCAACTATCTAGCAGGGCTCGGAAATTTTGCCATGAAATAGGATGAGTTTGTGTCCTGATGGTGTTTTGCTAGTAAAAGAAAAGAAAAATGGGATGTTTATTTATGTGGCTGACACATCACAGATGGTTGCAACCCTTTCCCAGCTATATGCTTGACTTACTTTTTCCAAAATTAGCACTAATCAAAACTCAGTCTAGTGAGAATTGCCTCAAGATTACTGTAAGAATTGCTGTCTAATGGCCTGAAGAGAAAGAGCCCAAGTGCTGGAAACTCAACACAAAGTGCCTCTCACAGCTATAACAGCCAGCTTCAAAGGGATTAAAACTGCTAAAAAGCGTATCTGGGCCATTGAAAAAAAGCATGTAAGATGTTTGCTACCATACCAAGGCTAATGCCAGAAGAAGATCATCCTTTTTCCATTTTTCTTTTTTCAGTTATACTCTGTCTTCTTAGAGATCAGGGAGCCAAAACCACACACACTATTCACAGATTCATGCTGGAGCATGATGTTGCTTCCTGTTTTGCTAGTTGTTCCTTCCTTAATAACTCCTATCATTTGATTTGCCTTTTGCTTTCCATTGATGTTTTCAAAGAGCTAAATGCAGAGACTGCAGGATCTCTTTCCCCAGTGGTAATAGGTAATTAAAGACCCATCATTGCACAAGTATAGGTAGGATTCTTTTTCTCCAAAGCATTAGTTTGCATTCCTTAATTTAATCTAATTTGAACACATTATGGGGCTTCTTTCTCAGCTCATGGCTCCTGCTTCTTACATGCACATCTGTCTTTCTCTCCTTCTTCAGACAAAACTGGATATAATAATGTTGGCTTTGACACAACTTCCTAGCATGGATTTTTAAAATATAGGTTTCTTTCCAGCAAGCCAAGGCTTCAGCTGCTACAAATTTCATTGCCAGACTTCTGCCCTGGGCTACTGACAATAGGGACTGGAGTGGGGTCCCTGTGAAGACTGCCATCGTGAACAGCGTCTTGTTCAGTTCCTGCTTGCACCAGGTGATCCTGTTCAGCTGCCTTGGTCATCTTAATCTATTGAAGGGTCCCTTAGTGCAGTATTGCTACTTGGAAAGATGGTGCAAGGGTAAAACTGCTCTATTACAGCCCTCACTGTCAGGGAGCAGCAGTGGCTTGCTCCACTTGGGGAGGGAAGCTGGGAGCCAAGAGTGACAGCAAGGCAGGCAGGAGCAGGGACCTCGCCAACAAGAGTGCAGTCTCACAGTACTCAAACACGAAGAGCAGGGAAAGTTCAGTGACGTTAACCCAAGTCAGCTCAGAGTGCAAATTGGCAGGGAGGTCTGTAGTGACAAGGCAGGTTTGCGGTCAAGCCAGGAAGCCAAGTGAGCAAGGCAGGGTCAGAATCAGCAAGATACAAGACAAGGCACAGACATATCTACAACACAGCTCAGGCAACGACCAAGTGTGAGTGCCTGAACTTCAATGCCGCTCCCGAGCCAAGAAGGTGAAGGCCCTTGACAAGGTTTTTCACAGCTTTCCCACACAGCTCTTTTCACAGCAGCCTGATCCCAGGATACACAGCTACACCATATCAGGGCTGGCCTTCAACACACAGGCCACTACACCCTTGGGGTGAGGAGGGAAGAAGCTGCAGAGTGCAATCAGGACCCTGACACTCATATCTTCCTCCTTTTCTTCCAAAAGAAGCTCAAGATCACCTGTGCTCCAAACGCACTTACTTGAATATCAGATTACAGATGGAAGATGGAAGTGCTTAGGAGGGTCATCAGGATAGCACTGGAACGAGTACCACCAAGTTCCTGGGAGAACATAGTCCTTGAAACCTCCAGGACTCCTCTGAGGAACTGTCCTGGTTTCAGCAGGGATAGAGTTAATTTCCTTCCTAGTAGCTGGTACAGTGCTGTGTTTTGGATTTAGGATGAGCGTAATGTGATAACACACCCATGTTTTAGTTGTTGCTAGGTAGTGTTTATACTAGTCAAGGACTTTCCAACTTCCCATGCTCTACCAACTGAGAAGGCTGGAGGTGCACAAGAAGCTGGGAGGGGGCACAGCCAGGACAGCTGACCCAGACTGGCCAAAGGGATATTCCATACCATGGGACGTCATGCTCAGTATAAAAAGCTGGGGGAAGAAGAAGGAAGGGGGGGACGTTTGGAGTGGTGGCGTTTGTCTTCCCAAGTAACCGTTACACGTGAGGGAGCCCTGCTTTTCTGGAGATGGCTGAACATCTGCCTGCCCATGGGAAGTAGTGAATTAATTCCTTTGTTTTGCTTTGCTTGCGTGCGTGACTGTTGCTCTACCTATTAAACTGTGTTTATCTCAACCCACGAGTTTTCTCACTTTTACCCTTCCGATTCTCTCCCCCATCCCACTGGGGGGGGGGTGTGAGCGAGCGGCTGCGTGGTGCTCAGTTGCCAACTGGGGTTAAACCACGACAGGAACAGATGCAGATTTCTAGCTGCTTTACATCGTTTATTGGTCCAGGCAACTGTAACGGATTTCTCATTCCCTCCTGAAAACTCGGTATAAAAAGAGATTCCTGGTCTCTTGCCAATATCTCAGTCATTATCAGAAGTAATGAAAAACTGCGTTCCTCTCTGAATGATCATAAACTGGTCATCTGAGGAGATAATCTAAGGTAGAAATTCATTGTAACAGTCATAGCCATAAAATTCTATATTCTTTCATTTGGCAATAACTTAAATAATATAGAAATTACAAGAAACAAAGAATTTTCATCCTTTGTTATCAAGGATCAGTTCAACTAGTACAATTTTCTGAACAGAAGGCTCTGCGCTTGCACACAGAAAAAGGTGCAGAGTATTATTCTTATGAGTAAACCATTGATTGAACCAAGCCGTTCACTGGGAATAAGGCTAAATCTGTGTTTTATGTGTGTGGGACCAAGCCCTTGGATTACATATTTTGTATTAATTTGCTACATTCTCCCCATTTGAGACACAATTCCTTTTTAATGTGGTAAACAAGCCTTTTGAAGCCAGTGTGAAAAGGTACTTGAAAGCAAGCTGTCCCTGTCTCAGAGGGGGGGTTCCTTGGAAGTATAAATCCTTATTTTTGTAGTAATAGCTTAATTCTTAATCGCTGGACTCTCGGGCAGAGTTCAGAGAGGGCTGAGTTCAGAACGTATAGAGGTAATCTAGCTATTTACATGGAAGCAGATCTAATTAGAGCTCAATACCTTTAAAATGGCTAAATCATGCATGGTGTTGGGATAGGTTGTGCTGACTGAAAATCAACACTGGCATTC
>NW_008824283.1:10011066-10012684 GCF_000699105.1 Pygoscelis adeliae | reverse complement strand
GAAAGACGGCGTTTGCTGCCTGTGAAACTGTATGGAAGGAATGCAGGTGCAGGGTGTTGTATTTTTTTCGGCCAAGCTTGTGTCATTCTGTTTTAAATTCCAAAATAAGGTCACAGCAAATTTTTCTGCATCCAAGTGCAAGCTTCTTTTTTGCTGCTGCAGTTGCCAGAAATGCAAGCAAGTGTAAATTTCCATACAAAGTTGAAACCAAACAGGACAGTGCAGCTTTTCCATAGCACCTGTCAGGCAAGTAGTCACATCCACTGACTTTGACAGACAAAAAGCTCTAACACCGAGTGCTTTAGCTATTGACTCTGGCAAGAACAGCAATAAGCCAAGTTTGAGAGTTTTTGACAGTCTCATCTAGAAAGGGTAAAAATACCAAGGAAAGAAGAGCTGTTTGGAAAGTACTTAAAAACATGCTGGTGAAGAAAAATTTAAACAGTATAGAA
This sequence comes from Pygoscelis adeliae, assembly GCF_000699105.1. Classification (NCBI taxonomy): domain Eukaryota; kingdom Metazoa; phylum Chordata; class Aves; order Sphenisciformes; family Spheniscidae; genus Pygoscelis; species Pygoscelis adeliae. The sequence continues at coordinate 10,012,232 of NW_008824283.1, read as the reverse complement.
GGAAAAAATATCCGTTTTTATCACACAAGAATTATAAACCAACAGTACATTCTCTTAAAGTGTTCAGAGTATGCTGAAAGGCCGTTGCTTGAGGTGCTTAAAGTGAAATTAGTGCACCTGGGGGTACACCATAGGGAACAACTCATGCTAGCAGATGAAAGGTCACCACAGCTTTCCCGTCTAGCCTATTCATCCCTGGGCATAGACCCTGAAAACTATACTTTGATTTTTAGGTGTTCCCTCCAATGAAGCTGGGTTTGCACATGGAAAAATTACGCTCAGTAGTTGCTTTTTTTTTGTTGTTTTTGTTGGCTTAGATTACAGCCATAACCTTTCAGTGAAATAAGGGCAGAAAAAAGACACAAAGGGTCACATTTTCTCAAGATTTCCCTCTCTCAAGTGACCTAATTTGTTTTTCATTCTCTCCTTACATTTCTGTCTCCTGTTAAATGATGAGACTAACAAGCTTCTTGATTGTTTTTTAAATGCCTGACATATTTTGATGGCCATATTTTTATAGTAAGCACCTGGCTTTAGTCCCAGTTGCTCAGTCTAATGCATATTAAAATTTCTTTGGTATTGTTTCATTTGACACACTTGATTTTGACCACCTTTCAGCTGGAGATCTTTTTTAAAAACTACAGGAACAAGACAGTGAAAAAATCCTGAATAAAATATCTATGCCATCACTGCTTAAGACTTTGTTATCTTCTTTTCTCTCATTTAACTTTTTGAGACAGTATAATGCAGTTACCAGATATGAAAAGTAAAAGGAGCTACCTTAACAGTTTCCAACAGATCATAGATTTTGATAGAATATCTGATTTAAACATGCTCAGAAAATAGTAAAACAAACTCAGAAAATTACTATTTTCTGAGTAAGAAAAAATTGCAGCCCTGCTTTCCTGGAGATGGCTGAACACCTGCCTGTCCATGGGATGTAGTGAATGAATTCCTTGGTTTGCTTCGCTTGCATGTGTGGCTTTTGCTTTACCTGTTAAACTGTCTTTATCTCAATCCACGAATTTTCTCACTTTTACTCCTCTGATTCTCTCCCCCATCCCACCAGGGGGGAGAGAGTGAGCAGCTGTGTGGTGCTTAGTTGCCGGCTGGGGTTAAACCACAAGAAGTGGACAAGGGAAGAGCTACGGATGTCACCTCCCTGG
>NW_008824283.1:10007225-10010628 GCF_000699105.1 Pygoscelis adeliae | reverse complement strand
TGCCCCAGCCCTGGAAGTGTTCAAGGACAGGTTGGACAGGGCTTTGAGCAACCTGATCTAGTGGAAGGTGTCCCTGCCCATGGCAGGGCAGGGAGGTTGTACTAGATGATCTTTAAAGGTCCCTTCCAACCCAAACCATTCTATGATTCTGTGATTCTATGATTCTACATCAAAGGAAAATGCCCGCTGATTTTTGGTGGTGGTGGATTGGAATCTTTGATTATCTTCTTCCTTTTCTCTAACTTTCTTTTATAATTTCTTAATTTCTACCTTTTTGCTGTGATGCATTACAAATGGCAGGTGATAAACTGTAGTAGACATATTGTAAACAAGAGATAATACAGCTACATTATTGTAAAACCCAATAGGTGGGCTCCTTGTTATTTCATTAAACAGACCAAGAATCCAAAGAGCATGGAAATAAACTGTCCTCTGATTTCTGAAGAGGGTCCATCTAGCTCCAGGGAAAAAAGTAATTGACAGAGCAATTGTAGACATTTGACTTGCACTGCCTTTGTCCCAGTAGACAGTGGATTTCAAAGTGAACGAATGTGACTGAATATTAATAAATGTGAGTATTAGTAGACACCACATTCTTCACTCAGAACTGCTTTTAAAGTGAAAAAGTGACCTGAAGGCTGAGACGTAATGGCAAGCTAGCGTGTGATCACTTCTACACACGGAACAGACAAGACTGCATGTAGTGATGCCTGCCACATTTTTGCGACATGTCGCAAAAGCCCAACAGGGCATCCAGAACAGGGAAAGTTAATGTCAGCTACCTGATTTTTCATGGATGCCTCCTAGAAATTTGGAAGGAAGCATCCATGAAAAATCAGATATGGTCTTTACGCGGAGATCAAGCTCAAGTCAAATCAAGAATTGAGAACAAAGATGTTCCCTTGTCTAAATTCCTTCAAGGACTCGGTGTGTAAGGCATCAGAGTATGGCTAACACGCCTATCATATCATGCCTGTTGAAGGAGGTAGATTAGCTTAAAAAACTGATCATTGCCTGCTGTCAGCACAGCAAGCTATAGAGTGAATACCCATCCATCACCTTTCTCTCCAGGACTTCATTAACTCCCAACGGCCTTTAGCATTCCTCCTCCTCTTCTTTCCTCACAGTGAGACAAGTTTGACCCTAAGGTACATTTATGCTTTTTCAATGAAGCAAATGAGGTCACACAGAAGAAGCTGAGAACAAGATTTCATCCCTTATGCTCCGTTTATCTTTTCGCCTTTATATTAGCATAAGCAGGGTTGTTTCTTGATAATAGCAGGTTCAAGTCAAGTCTAGGATGTTAACTATTTTACTTGTTTCAAGGGGCTCAGAAAGCATGCCGGATATCTCTGAGCCCAGGATTCCTGCTCACATAACTTCCAAACTTATTTCTGAATACAGCAGCAAAGGAAGCAAAAGGAGACGAAGAGGATCTGGGAGCAGCACTGAGTTCTGTGGCAGTCCTGTGAGATTTGTGCATCACAGGTCAAAGAGAATTGTTTTCAGATGCATTAGAAAAATCAGTTGTAAGAGCCATGGAAGCAACTCATTCGTTCAGCCCCAGTCACTATTTCATCCATGTACCCATTTCCAAGGTGAGCCAGAACACTTCCCTTTTGTTTTGCACACTTACATCCTAACTTTTCCTCTCATATATATGCATTTTATACCTGTGTCATTCGGTAGAGTCTTTTACCATCATAGCAAAAGAAATAGGTGGCTAATCAGACATCTCCTGTCTGAGATTACCATACTTGACCAAGGGATTAGCTGGGCATCTACCCTGTGGGTTAATAACTCAAGGGGAAGGAACTATTACAGCTCCTAGCCTTGCTTTAGGATGGCACTTCAGCTCTTGCCTTGCACATTAGTCTTAATTGTCCAGGCAGAAGGAATAATCAGTTCTTATGTTCCCTGCATGCTGGCAGCCTGAATTGTAATCTGCAGACCAAGGGTAAAGATCTCATCTGAGTCACCTTCATTCAAGATGAAAACCTAAGGAATTTTGCTTTAAAATCTTCTAGGTGAATTAAGCTGATATCTAACAGGACAACATGCTTGTTCAACCACTTTTGCTAATTTCTCAGCACTAACAACTACATCAAATACATGTTCCACATTTAAAATCTCTTGAGGAGAAAAGCAGTGAAGGGGTTAGGGGGGAGGATTAGGATCCCATTTTTACCCCCAAACACTTGCCCTCTTCCTCCTCTGGCAGGTCTCTCATTCCTAATCCTGTCTCATGTTGTGATGATGGTTATTCAGGCTGCAGGACCATAAACTCTGCACTGCAGCAGCATGTTACAGCTACATTTGCTAGTCACTCAGGGACCAGTTCTGTCCTTGCTTCAAACTGTGCAGAAGGCAGGCTTCTCTCTTTCTGGGTTGCAGGTGATAAACGGGTATGGCCTCTTCTCCAGGGAACTCAGGATATTTCTGCTTGTGTCTGCATATGCTCTCGGTCTGCGGGAAGAATAAAACGGAGTGATGAGTTCTTGAATGCATTTTAAAAAAACACTGGTGACTTTCTGAAAAAAAAAACAGATTTAATCAATAGTTGTTCTAATCAACAGTGTTACATAGGGGCTTCAAAATGTCAATGAAATCCTAAGCAGTGACTAAAAACAACAGATTGATGTTCTACATTAGCTACTCTTCAATAAGTTCTACATTTACTCTGATTTACAAAGCAAAATAAGATTACTCTCCTTCTCTTTCCCCAGGTGTCAGTTATTAACCTCAATATTTCAGAGGTTATTAAAGCAGGTAGGTTAGCAGCCGTTACAAAGTGTTCCTCATTTATTGATACCACTCGCGGTTATGTGAGCAGAACATAACATAAAAGGGCTACCTCCCTAATCCTCCTCCCCAGGCCATCAGCCTCTTGCTGTGCATTTCCTACATCTTCTAAGCAACTGTAGAATGTGACAGTCAGATGAAAATTGTCCCAGTGGTTAAAATTCTTAACTGACCAGCCTGCAGTTCCTTATCACAAACTCCCTCTACGACCTTCCACAAATCCCAGGCCGGGACCTTGGGGTATTCATTGGATGCTAGCACTTTGGGAGGTTGTGGCTGCACCCATAAGCATGGTGCCTGGTTCTGGGAGCAGGCTCCACAGTCTAAATGTGCTTGTTTCCCTCTTTCTCCTTCCCCTGTACATGTGTACATCCCAACCGTTAAGGAACTTAGTCTACCTCCCTAGACCAGGCTGAGGAAAATGAAGGAGCACTGGTTCTGAGACGTGACTTGGAAGAAGGAAGGCAGTGATCTGGACAAAACCTCCATGAGCCAGGAGTTGCAAATGGGATTGAAAATAATGAATAAGATCTAGAATGCGGAATCACTTGCGGTGAGGTGAAATAAGACAGGAAGGGGCTGGAGAAACAAATAAGGTCAA
>NW_008824283.1:9992559-10007180 GCF_000699105.1 Pygoscelis adeliae | reverse complement strand
GATTCTGCTGCAAGAGAGGAAAGCCAGACTGAACCAAAAAGTAGTGAGAAGAGTAAGAAAGCCTGAGTTCAGTCAAAACCAGTGAGCTATCTGCTTTTCACATACATACAAGAAAAATACCCTGTGCAAAGATCACTCCGGAGTCCTAATGCACATGATAGATTACTCCCACTCTAAACACTGCTCCCTTTTGCTTTCATTTGCCAAAGCTAATTTGGTCATTAAGTCCTTAACAAATCTGTGGACTTCCCTCGGTTTTACCCCAAAACAAGGAAAGTGCTTGCTGTTTTTAAACTGAATTCTTTCTTTTCAGAGGAAGCCAATACCTGCTGTTAGCTCAAATGCCAGGTGGTGCATTTGGATTTATTTAGACACCACCCAGCCCACAGGAGGGAGTGTTACCCATATAAGATGATACCTGTACCCCGTGGGTTTGCATGAAGGACCGAACTTCAGCAGGCTGATAAGGCTGAATGCAAAGCGATGCTGAGCCCAGCACTGGATACTGCAGGTGATTCATCACATTAGCAGCTCCGCTGGATGCATCAGGAATTTAATGCCTTCAAACTGGCAGCTTTTTTCCACCTTAGGAACTAATAGTTCTTGCAAATGAATAAGCTGCAAAAGTGTCTTTCTGGACTGGCTTAGGAAAGAAAGGAACACAGAGCCAGAGTGGAAGAAAGAAGCCTGTATTTCTTTTCACCCACATGTCTAGCTTCAGCCTTCCAGAGCGATATTTTGCACTCCATTTTGCTCTCCAGCAGTATAAAAACATCTGCTAGGAGTCTCTAAAAGGGGTCTGTTGCTAATCTGCCTAAAAATGACACTGTAGACACTGACTTTAAAACTTCCTGGCATCATTTCTTAGTTAGCCAAAGGAGTGGTGAATGAGCCAGTCTTTTCTTCCAAAGAAGATTAGGGTGGTATGTAATGTTTCATGCACACAACAAAACAAAAACAGGATCCATCCCACATCTCATATGTAGCTGTGTGGAAAGATGTCTTTGTGGAATTAAGCTAGGCAAGAGGCATGTATTTCTTTATTCAAGGCAATAAAACACTGTCGTGGTTTAACCTCAGTTGGCAACTGAGCACCACACAGCCGCTCACTCACTCCCCCCCTGTCCCCGGTGGGATGGGGGAGAGAATTGGAAAAGCACAAGCGAGAAAAACTCGTGGGTTGAGATAAAAACAGTTTAATAATTGAAATAAAATGATAATAATAATTATATGGTAATAATAATAATACACAAAGCAAGTGATGCACAGTACAATTGCTCACCACCTGCCGACCAATGCCCAGCCAGTCCCCGAGCAGCAGCCCCCCGGCCAGCTTTCCCCAGTTTATGTGCTGAGCATGACGTCACATGGTATGGAATGTCCCTTTGGCCAGTTTGGCTGTGCCCCCTCCCAGCTTCTTGTGCACCTCCAGCCTTCTCAGTCGGTAGAGAATGGGAAACTAAAAAGTCCTTGGCTAGTGTAAGCATTACCTAGCAACAACTAAAACACCGGTGTGTTATCAACTTTGTTCTCATCCTAAATCCAAAACACAGCACTGTACCAGCTACTAGGAAGGAAATTAACTCCATCCCTGCCGGAACCAGGACAAACACAAATAATGACTCACAATATCTGTAAGGGAGTTTGTATTTCTCAAGCAATGCAATTCTCTGGAGTCTGCTCACTTATAGGTGTTCACTAAGGTGACAGTGTCTTAGAATCATAGAATCATAGAATGGTTTGGGTTGCAAGGGACCTTTAAAGGTCATCTAGTCCAACCCCCTGCCATGGGGCAGGGACATCTTCAACTAAATCAGGTTGCTCAGAGCCCCGTAAGCTCATCTAGTCCAACCCCCCTGCCATGGGCAGGGACATCTTCAACTAGATCAGGTTGCTCAGAGCCCCGTCCAACCTGACCTGGAATGTTTCCAGGGATGGGGCATCCACCACCTCTCTGGGCAACCTGTGCCAGTGCTTCACCACCCTCAGCGTAAAAAATTTCTTCCTTATGTCCAATCTAAATCTACCCTCCTTTAGTTTACAACCATTCCCCCTTGTCCTATCACAATAGGCCCTGTTAAAAAGTCTCTCCCCATCTTTCTCATAAGCCCCCTTTAAGTATTGAAAGGCTGTGATAAGGTCTCCCCGGAGCCTTGTCTTCTCCAGGCTGAACAACCCCAACTCTCTCAGCCTTTCTTCATAGGAGAGGTGTTCCATCCCTCTGATCATCCTTGTGGCCCTCCTCTGGACCCGCTCCAACAGCTCCATGTCTTCCCTGTGCTGAGGGCTCCAGAGCTGGACGCAATAATCCACGTGGGGTCTCACCAGAGCAGAGTAGAGGGGCAGAATCACCTCCCTCGACCTGCTGGCCTTGCTGCAGTTTTTTTTCACCTATAACACTTAAAAGATCTCCTTGGGAAACAATTGCAGGATTAATATGTCACATTTACATCAAAATGACTGACCACCTGGACACAAATATCAGAGGTAAAATCCTCAACTTACAGTGTCTTCAAAGTCATTAATTACCTGCTTCATTTTGCAACCACCTGATTCAGGAAGTCATGAGCTAGAGGGTCTCCAATGACTGTTTCTAAATCCTTTTTGAAGACCTTTATACTGTGGACTCGATGGCATTCTGCAGCATTGAGTTTAATGACTTAATCATGCACCCTATGGAAAGAGAAGTTGCTTTTCTTTGCTGTTAAACCTGATACCAAATAATTTCACTGAGTATTCTGTAGCTTTCATACTGTGAGAAAAAATGAACAGCCACTCCTTAATCACCTTCTCTGTACTACTCATGGTATTATAAAATCTATCACATCTCCCCCCTTCCCTCCCACAGTTTGTTTTCCAAGTTGAAGGGCTCAAGATTGCATACTCTTTTTCCGTGGAAGTTGTTCCATTTTGCAGATCAATGTTGCCATTCTTCTCAGCATCCTTCCCAGCTCAAGTACAGCCCTTTCGAGATGAATGGAAGAATTTCATTAAATGTGAAATATATTTGTGAAAACAGAACATTAACTCCTACCATTTGTTTCCTATTTTTCAACACAATATTAATCCCTGAGAGATCTTCTGGTTTAGATCACGATAGCTTTACGTGCCTTTGGTAAGAAATCTTTTTGAAAGATTTTTGAAAATCCGTATGTATGAACAACTGTAATCATCTGCTCATTGGTACCTTCAAAGGACTGTAATAAACTTGCAAATAAAAAGAAATCTGAGTTGATTTTCCCCCATATCTCATAGTTACACTTCACCTATTGACCGATTTTATTCTCTCTTATAGTTTCTACAAATTTGCTTGGTACAAAAGTCAGATTTACTGCCCTCAGAACAAACTCTGTAGCTCTTTTAGAGCTGCATCTGCTTTTATTTTTAATGTATAAAAAGGCCTTCAGTATTCTGGCTGCAACTGTCTCAACCTTTGTATTCATTTAAATAAGTGTCTAGATTTAAGGATATAGATAATGATTTAACCAGTAAGATACTATATACTTCATGACTGGAAAAAAGTTTCAAATAGATGCTTTCCAAGCAATAATTTTCAGTCATCCATCAGTTCTTCTTCCACTTTCACTCACTTCCTTTTCTCTTAGATCTCAGACCTTGTACTTGATAGAAAAATACTATCTCCAAAGCAATAATTCAATAAAGTCTGCATATGGAGGTTTCTTTTCCCTTTAGCTTAAGTAATTCCAGTCTTGGAGGGAGGGTTGCAAGCCATCCTTTCCACCAGAACCTGAAGGTAAATGCCATTATTCTCTTACGGAAATTGACGGGAATAAAGTGCGGTGCAGTCTTAACGTGAACATACTAAGGTGCTCATGTCTTCATCGCTGCATTTACAAAGACCCGCCAAGTCCTCGCAACAAAATTCATTATGCAAAGAAAAAAACCAAACGTATACTAAAATCTGATTCTAAAAGTAAAGGATCAGTCATCAGTCAAATGACTTATTGATTGAGGAATTAAGAGATGCTTCCAGCCTACTCATAAGTATGTACAAATTATTTATTGCTACCCTGTAGTCCTTATTCAGAGAAAAACATACACAGGAGTCTCTAAGCTTGAGACATCTCCTCACAGAATTTTCTGTACATTATTTTGAAAGTATCTTCACCCACATTGTGCAATGCTTTGCCTCCAGCCCAAGCTCTCGTACTTCAGACAATATCTTGAGAAATCTGTCAAAAGTGAGACATTTTCATGCAGAAGCCCTTTGATTTTGTACTCAGGTGGATACAGGAAAGCGTAGGGGTCGCAGTGGTAACATTCAGTCCACCAAGCAAAACAAATCAACTAGCTGCAAATGGCTTTCTGAAGCTGCAGGGAGTTCAGCATGGCGAGAGAGTGATGTAGCTCCGCTGGTTTCCTTGTAAAGTGGAAGGACAGCGCAGCAGCACCCAGCTGCAGTCTTTGAACAGAGCAGCCTTGTGTTATGGCACTAAATGGGAAACTGAGAAACCGGGGAATAGCTTTCCTGCTCGCAGCCCTCCGTGACCAGTAAGAATCTCTTTTAATCTCCATCTGTGAGTTCCCTGATGCAGGAAACAGGTTAATAGTGTGGCAGTCTGAAAAAAGAAGGGCTATTTTTCTTGGCTAAGCCAACATACATACATGTATGTAACATGTATCAATGCCACACTTTGCAGGAATATTTCAAATGTTGGCAAGCAAGATCCACAGGTTTAAAAGAGCTTTTAATTAACATTGTCCTGCCTCAAAGGGACAGTGAGAGGATGAATACACTGAAGATGTAAGGTGCTCCTCTAGTAATAGGACTCACGTAAGCATAAATAAAACCCAGTTAAATTTTTATAGAATATTCTACCATCTGAGTGATTGAAATAAAAATATCATATAGTCCCTGAGATCATCACCTGCAGACTTATGTAACAGTAGAAACTGTTTTTCAGGAAAAATATTAATTACAGCCTATTATTAGCCATGAAAACATTCTTCAGTGTTATGAGTCACGGTTCTTGTCATCAAGCTAAATGCCATGAAATGTATTTCCTAAAAGCGATACCCTTAACTTTACTCAACACAGTGGTTATGTCAGCATGGTTAAATGCTGGCTTTCCAAGGTTTTATTATGAAATAAAATGGGCACATGTGAAAGGACTTGAATGGTATCACATGTATTTGGACTTCTGCAGTGGAGGGCTGATGCTGCCATAGCAACAAAATCTCTGGATTGTTTGAATTTGAAACCACCGCAGTTAAACTCCCTGTTGTGACAGAAAACAGCTGTACCGCTAGCCTGTGGGCACCGCAATTTTTGCAACTACACTTGTCTGCAGTATGGTCCATATTTATGTTATTAGGGGCTGTATTTCCCTAGGATTTTACATGCAGACTGATGCTTCTGTAGTCCTTCCTCCCACCTGACCAAGAATTTTGTCAACACCCGATTTTCAGAAGATAGAGCTCCATGTGCGTGTCCATATTTAAATACCTAGATACCAAAGCTGTGACTGAAGTTGGATAGTTCAATAGTTATATTGTCTTGATGTTGCTATTATTTGATTGTAAAGTATAATCACTGGACTTATAAATAAATGTATACACATTTTTGCATCTTATTTTATATATTTATATGTATATATTGCACCCTCAATCACAAACTAGGGGCAGTAAAATAAGCCTCTTGCCAGACACATACTTCTGATACTTCTGTTTGTTTCGTCCTGGGCTTAGCAGAGGTCTGGTTTAGGAGATTGCCTCTCCGCTTAGAAATTGTAATGCTCGAAAGCTTATAGATGAGATATTTTAAATGTCTACCTTTTCCAGCATTAAACTAGTTTTTGCAATACCATGCTTCAGATGCTCAGGTTTTTTCACACTTCTTAAAGCACTAATTATCTTTTTCGAAGACTGATCTTTTTCATATGCTCAATCTTTACAGCAATTGCAGTTACCAATTTTGTGAACAAATACTATTACAACAATATGAAGAATAGATATAAATTTTGAATCCTTTTCATGTACTGGGTACAGCTCCTGGATTACATCTTTTCATTTCTCAACTGTTATTTCTTTCCCAAGTAATACCACATTTTCTCCATTTATCTACAGCCGTTGCTACTCTAAACTTGGCTCTTCCTGCTCTCAGGCCGCTTATGTCACTCTGGTGGAGTAAAGGCTCCTCTGTCTAAAGGCAGATCATATTTTCATCTATTTTCAGGTCTTTTTATGTACAGTAATTGCATTGGGTATCTTCAAGATGAAAGAGAATCAGGTGTTCTGGTGTATTTTCCAGCCCCTCTGTAATTTGCAATTGTTCACAGTCAGAAATGGTGTATTATGAAAGAGCTGCTACCTGTTAAAATATTTCTGGTGGGAATCCATTAGTGAAAATTTATGTTCCATTAGTGAAATGTCCATTAGTGAAATTAGTTATATAGCCAACATAACTATCTGCTAAGTGTTGTATCAACATTCCTCTCCCTCCCCGCCTCGTAACTGGCTCACAAGTCATAGCAGAGCTTCTGACCACTGCTACCCCAGGGAAATAAAATGGGAGTATTTTTGGATATAGAGTCTCTGCTACAAAGCAGAAACTTGCCTGTGAAGGGAAATTATCCATACAGCTATATGAATATGGTTATACTGCTACTACCGAGACAGTGCAACAGCTTCTGTAGGTAGTTTCTCTCAGGATTTGGAATGTCTCTTTTCAGTTTAATATATGTCTCTTCAAAAGCACTTTAAGCCAAAATGAAAACAAGCTTAAAATCACATAGAGGTTCACGAGGGGACTAAAGTTAACATACTCTCCGTGATACAATTAAACCAATAGAGATTATAAACTTCCCCAGAGAAAAACATCCTCAAATAAACTCTTCAGTTCTGCATTAGAGGTTCTTTTTCCCCCATTAATAAAAAAAGTGTGCAAAACACAAACTCACTATCACATAAGCTGTTATATCTCATGGCACCCCACAGAGTGAGATGGCTAGACAGTGGGTGTTGCATCTACGTGTGTTATCACGACAATCCTGAATACAGGCATCTCAGAGGAACAGTTACCCCCTAGCTCACCTTTTTGGGGATTTGTATTTCAGTTCTGACGCCGAGACCCTGCTGGTGTTCGGGGAGCACTGGGCATCCAGGCTGCTGTGTTTTCCCTCTCTAGCACCAAAGGTTCCTTGACCTCAGTGCAATAGTGTGGAAAATAGATTGCGAAGCTCAACCCTCACCCAGCTTTTCAAAAATAAACACCTTTTTGTCTTGCAACCAGAGGCTAGCACAGGCTGTTCTATTGCTCTCAATAAACTTTCCATTGCCTCTAAAGATTAACCAGCTTGGGAGCTTTTAATATATCACCATCATTACATTTGCCTTTGGTAAATTTACCTAAAATGTCTTTCCAGAGGAATAAATTGCAGCATAGCAAGGGAGATGAGAAATTGCTATTCACAAGCTACTGCCTTCCAGAGGTTAGCTTATAAAAATGTGTGCTGACTTAGGCAGTATTCTTCATTGCCATTTTGTGGATGAAGATTTGGTTATATTAAGATTTCTTGCACATCCAGGAGTGTCCTCACACATATATAAATAAGAGGAACTGCTGAGCTCTGGAAATAAATCACTTAGCTTTGCTTAGAGATTTTTAGGAAACTCTAAGGGCTGTGAAGATAGAAAAAGAGATTAAAATACTTCCATTTGTCTTAAGAAAAGTCAGTTTTCAATGGGCAGCGGGATACACAGCCAGTACTTCATCAGGGCATATTCCAAGGATGGTCAGGACACAGCATGAAGAAATGAGTGGAGTGACAGTTCTTGCTTGACAAACTCAAGGTATTTGGGAAAAATCAGGTATCCAACATCTATGTAGAAAGCTTGGCCTGTCGATGACTGTTCTTCCTTGGAGTAAGCGTGACAAAGGATCGCGGTAGCAGGGAAACAGAGTTTCATGAGCCTGGCAAGTAAAAGCAGTGCTGGAGCTCAGTACTCAACCTCCGACATTAGGCATCCGTTTGCTTACCTACAGAATAGAAGGAGGAAAAGCAAATGGAGAAGACCTAATGTTGAGGTCCTCACTCGGCCAAGTTTTACAGTTTTCTGACAGCACTTTAGTTTTCAAAACATAAAAACCATGTGGAAAAGAACATTTATAAATTATTAAGTGGTCTGAAGTCTTATGGATGCATTCAGATATTATGGGAGTCATTAACATGTTATAGTGATAAAGAAAATGTCTAAGAGTTCTTCTGGTAATACGGGACTTAAAAATGATGGCAATATGTTCCTATTATTTAGTTTGCTTCAAAATTTTATTACATGGAGCTGCACATCCCTAGAATTTTACATGCAAATTAGTGCCTCTTAATTCTTCCTCCCGTATGAACCAAAGCATTAACTGGGCCACATTTTCAATAAGTGGAGCTCCATATGCGTACATCTGTGCTTACATGTGCAAATCCCAAAGCTGTGCTTGCAGCTGAATGTTTTGATATCTGTTATTTGCATGAAAAATGTTGTCACTAAGGGTAAAAACATAAGTGTGTTTTGTATCAAATTACAGGCCTCAGTTTCCTGGAAAGATTTGAGCTTATGAATTAATATAAATATGAATAACATATCAACTGATATGTTATCTCCTTTTGGGCTCATTCAAGTGGGAGAAATTGGCTCCATAGTTGGGAAACTACTTATCATTTGGATGGCAAGACACCCAAACATCGTATGCTGGCCCAAAACATTGCAGTGTCATCGCGCTCCCTCAATCACCAAAGGCATGTTGGTTTGTTTCAGGCAGCATTTGTTGCAGGGACCCTCCAGCTAAAGTGGAATTGTCCCATAAAATCTCAGACAGCCATTTTGTTGGCAAAGCAGTGTAAAGAAGTGCACGCTCCTCTCAAAGAACTGCCGTAAATTATCTTCCTGGTCACAAGGCAGCAAGAGGAAAAGAATATGCTTTGCAAATAGGCATGTATTTGAAGCACAGCACTTCCTTAAGCGGACAAGTTTGTACACCAGCTTACGCTTTGCTTAAAGTTCTTCCTGAGCATAAAATCTCTTGCCAGAGCTTTGCAGGGTCAGAGCAATGTGCACACATTTTTCTTTAAAGTTATGAAGTTTGGTCATAATAGTCAGTGGTATTCTTAGCTCTTTCCTAGCGCACTAATTTCCCAGAGCTTCTTTTATAGTCAGCTCCTTTACGCAGTATTTCAGCTGTTCTGGATTGTAGAAAAAGTTATCTCATCCCATTGGCTATAGGATAAGCAAAAGGAGGTTAATTTCCCTGGCTAAATTTAATCTGTGTGAATAGCCCTTAATTTTTACAGTAGTTTTTTCTAATGTTTTTCATGAAAGGAACCATTCAAAATAATGCAAATTGTTCTGACAAAGAAGGGAGCCACAGGGTCAGGTGAAGAGTATCTGGTGCCTGCTCCATTTTATCTTGTGTGTTGTCGTCAGAGGATAATTTTATAAAAAAAGATTTTCCAAGATGCATTTCAGATTTGCGAAGGACTTTATCTCCCTAGTCGCCATCGCCCTTCTGTGTCATGTGTTCTGTAGCTTGGAAATACTGTACATTTTCTACTGCAGGCATGTGTTTTGCATATCAATCATAGAATCACAGAATCATTAAGGTTGGAAGAGACCTCCAAGATCATCGAGTCCAACCGTCAACCCAACACCACCATGCCCACTAAACCATGTCCCTAAGCGCCTCATCTACACATCTTTTAAATACTTCCAGGGATGGTGACTCAACCACTTCCCTGGGCAGCCTGGTCCAATGTTTAACCACTCTTTCAGTAAAGAAATTTTTCCTCACGTCCAATCTAAACCTCCCCTGGTGCAACTTGAGGCCATTTCCTCTCGTCCTATCGCCAGTTACTTGGGAGAAGAGACCGACACCCACCTCGCTACAGCCTCCTTTCAGGTAGTTGTAGAGAGTGATGAGGTCTCCCCTCAGCCTCCTTTTCTCCAGGCTAAACAACCCCAGTTCCCTCAGCTGCTCCTCATAAGACTTGTTCTCCAGACCCCTCACCAGCCTGGTTGCCCTTCTCTGGACACGTTCCAACATCTCAACGTCCTTCTTGTAGTGAGGGGCCCAAAACTGAACACAGTATTCGAGGTGCGGCCTCACCAGCGCTGAGTACAGGGGCACGATCACTTCCCTACTCCTGCTGGCCACACTATTTCTAATTCAAGACATGATCTAAAATTTATAGAAGTGGATTTTTGCATCGGGTCAATTCCCACCTTTTACCAATCTTTCGTAAACACAGAGGAATGGACAGTCTTAACCAGGTGAAAGGAGGCCCTTCTCAGAGCGCCTCTCCGAGTAGGAGAGAGCAGTGCCATTTATTGATTGGGTGGTAAAATAATGTCTCCCTTCTGACATTCCCAAGCCTTCTTCAGAACACCAGCATTGTTCACAAGTTTTTGTTTTGGTAAGTGTCATGCTTCAGTAATACATTCTTGAGAAGGAAAAGACCTAATCCCCACAGCTCAAAAGTCTGATTCTTTTGGCTATTAAACACTGCGATCTAGAGCATGGCACAGTTAAGAAAAAACATCTGTACAGTGCTTTCTTCCTAATGTTTGACTTTTAGGTTCTTTCCAGTATTTAACATAGTAGCCTTCTAATGAAAATGCAGATGTATATAATAAATGGCATACTACACAACAGAATTATCTACTGCACCACGCTTTATTTATTAAGAATATAGAAACAATGTCTTATATATGTCTGGAGACATTATGCTACCACAGTTAAAGTGGAAATACTTTATTACCAATAATTTAAAATGGGCGTATACAAGGCCACGATGAACCCAGAAGTAGAAATCACTGAAGCATAGATGAATGCAAACATAATTTTTGCATAGTATCAGCTACCAGACACTCTATTCAATATATTTCAGATTAAAATAAGTAGTCCTCAGTTGTTTAACTAGGACATTTACAAATTTATAGAAACTGGATTTTCTTCCTATACTATATATATAGCACATACATAACAGAATACCATGCAACATACCATGACATTCATTTAGGATGAGGGGCATAATTCACACACTTACTGTGAGTAAAGTAGTCTTCTCAAATTCATGTAGATGAACCCTTTGACTAGTACTTCATGCTGCCACTTATTTCCTAAAATTTTGCGTGCATGCTTATATAACAAACCTGGCAGTGCCTGCCACCTGATTGGCAATCATCTCATGAAAAACACAACTATCTAAATATCACTGAAGTCGGCTCTACCAGCCCAATATGTTTTGATTCTATAGGTATTTATATAGGGCTGGTTCTTTCTCTACACTTCTGAAGTGTAAAGGCTCACATTTACTTACAAAACAGCAATAGTTTGAGAAGTTGTTATGCCACAGCTGAATAAAACCGGTGCTCGGTCCTCACCTTCAGTACACAGTGCAATAGCTCCGGTTAAAGTAATGCTGAAGATGGGTTTCAGCTAAGGCACCAGCTCAGATCTTGTCTGGTCTGTTCAAATGGGGCAACTTGTCCAGATAACCACAGACCTGAGCAATGGACATAAACGTCCACCGGGTGGCACTAAATAACAAGACTGTGAACTGGTATGGCCGGGTATCCTGTATCGGCACTGTAACCAGCTGTGTAACCTGTTAACCAGGTTACAGGATGCTACTGGCATAGTTGTGCGTATTCCTCAGAATATTCTGAATTTTAGCTGTTTGTTTTCTATCAGGTTGGCCTTTAAAATTCACAAGTGCAGCACTGTACTTCTTTTGTTGCAATGCAAAGGAATCACAGGATGGAGACAGGAGCTGTGGCAAAACAAGGCATTGACTCTAACAGAGATGAGCAGTTTGCTCAGTGACTAGCAATCTCTTCTGTTAAAGCCCACCCTTTACTTCATCCTTTTGTTTCATGATAACAAGCCAGACTATATCAATCAGCCAAACCTGCGTGAAGAAGCTCTAATGTAGCTGTTGATTAAACCTTGTTTTAAATACAGTGTTCACCACAAAGAAACAAAGAAAGGCAAGGCTTGTAAGAAAAGTAGTATCCATTAGCAGATAATAGTGCAGTCTCACAAATGCCAACCTTTCAAGCATATGCGCATTCTTCAGGACTTAAACCCAGTCTTTTAACAAACACTAACCTTCAGGCTTTAAAAAGTTTCCCTCTTGTGTTGTTTAAATGAACTGAACACCTGAAAAAAATCCTCACTGGGACTCAGTATTTATGATTTTGCCTCCTAAAACACGGTATCAGCATAGGCCTCTGTTTTGCACTTGTATGTTAAAAAACATAATGTATGAACATGGAAATGGCTGCAGGAGGTCACACTGAAGATCCATCCAGTCCAGCAGTGGCCAATAGCAGAGCACAGGGCACACTGTAATAGTGCAAACAAATACTGATGGGAAATTCTTCCAGTTCCTAACAGCCTGAAGCTCAGGCACTTGTGAGCCCAGAGGTGATATTTGTGCTTCATAGCCTCTAGTGGTTTGTTGGGGTTTTTTTAATGGATTTCTCTTACTTGTATTTTTTCAACATGCATACGGTTCGGCATTGATCGCTCTGCATGACAGCAAGTTCCACATTTAAGTATGCATTGCTTGAAAAGGTATCTCTTTTTGTTTGTTTTGAACCACAAGAGTATTGCTGGATGCAAGTGTGATGCTGCAGTAGTACACACAAGGGGAGAAGTTTTACACTTTTAAATTAGATAGCAGGGCTGCCTAACCAAACAGACTTTTGTATGCTATTTGCACCATAGATGATAAAAGGACCTGAAATTATTTTTTTTATCTTCTCTGAAGTCAGGCAATTACAGCAGCTATAGGGCTCAGCTATAAAGGCCAAGACCTTTAGAACCAACCTATCATAATGTTTATCCAGGCATAAAAATGCTGTGAAGATAAAGCTCATTATCTCAGGCCTTTCCGGATTGAGGGAGAAGTGTTATATTCATAATGACATATGGGAAGTACAGTGATGTAAAGCGCGGAGGTGAGATTCTGTGCTGTGTTTGAACCATCCTACAAGATTTTTAGATGTTAAGATAGTTTTACAGCTCCCCAGTTCTGAGGGTGTCTGCGACTGAGGAGCTCTGCCTGTAACTTACGCTGTTTAAATCTCTCTGGGGCACTCAGAGGGTCACATCACTGCCTTGTATCATCCCCTTCTGCTACCACCTTTTCTATGACATGATATACATGTCGTATATTTAAAGACAGCAAAAGGCTCAGTCTTTTTAAACTGACTGTAGACTAAATCCATCAAGAAGCTCTGTAGTTCCTCCTTTCAACAGTTTAGTTCTCAGTGTATTGCTTCCCCTAGAAGTCAAACCAGTGTAATTATGGGGAAATCTGCTCTCCTAAAAGGATGGGAAAAAGAACTTTTCTTTGGAAAACAGTCTAAAAATTGGTGGTTGAAAGATTTTTTACAGAAGATACAATAAAACTCTCAAGACAAGGAGCTGGAAGTTTCTTACATTTATTCATAGGTGGCATTTTTTACAAGTGAAAAATGGGCCTTGGCATTTTCCAGTCCTAAGGTCAGCCAGAAAGCTAGATGCAGACCTAGAGTTTAAAAGCATTTCCTTATTTTGAATAGATCTGTAAACAAAACTAACTGGACCAAATTCCTTCTAGGCAAACCTAAGTGAAGCCTGTTGAGTTATGTCAACAGGAAAAAATTTGACCTATCTTGTTTGTAAAATGTTGCACAAATATAACAAATAAATTGAGTAAACGGTTCCAGTAAGAGTGCAGCATCATCATTCAAAATACGTTCTAGGAGACATAAGGGTAGATAGTGAGCTGAAGACTTGCATCATGGAAAAAAAGCTAAATAAAGATTCAAATCTGCTCTAACACATTTAGCCTTGCTCTTCTTACTTCTTTCTCTAGTTTGTTTAGGACAGAAGCAAAATCTACTTACCAATCAGACAGGACCAAATTCACCTCTGGTGTAATTTAGCTGGATTTAAGACCAAGGCTGAATCAGTATTTTGACGGGCAGAGGATGACAGTGGCCATGGGTAAAGTGCAGGATACAATTCTATCTACATACACTGAATATCCAAAACCAATGAGAATACTTAGTGTCCAACGCATGGATTAAAAGCACCCCAGTATCTACCTGCACGGGAGACCTGGTCCATTGGATTCACAGATATCCTGTTCCTCTCCTTAACTTCTGTGTGGTATTATTCCTCCCAGCAGGAGCTTCTTTTCAGGCCCTCCAAAGCCTAGTAAACTGGCATGGGTAGCAGAAACTGCTTTTCGCCAACTGTTACAGCTGGGACCTGGGGACCACTCTAATGGTAGAGTTCTGAGAGAATGAGCCAGTCAATAATTCAAGCAGGCATCTATTTATGCTCAGCTTTTAGGAAATCCATCTGTTAACAACCAAAAATCAAGCATTAATTAAAAATACAGACCTAAACATGAAGCCTTACGTCTACAACACTGTGAGACTGATGCTGAATTGTGGTTTCTGGTGGCTACATGATTTGACAATTCTTAGCCTCCAAGGCTGTGGTGACTGAGTTTGAGAGCTCTCTGGCAGGGGAAGCCATAACCAAAGGGGGCATATTCTCCCTTCCCCAAGCTCCACTGTGTATCACTCACGTTTACATACAGCTTTCCCATGGA
>NW_008824283.1:9981890-9992532 GCF_000699105.1 Pygoscelis adeliae | reverse complement strand
CTTTCTCTTGCCCTAGTTCAGAACGAGTCTGTTCTGGCTTCTCAGACAGATTCTACACTCTTCTGCGCGCAGGTCCAGTCCAGCCTCTTCATGTGGGTGTTACCTGTTTGCAGACTACATGCTGGCCATCTGATTCCTTCAAGTTTTTGCAGACTGGGTACAGTTATCTTAGCTCTGCTATTTTTGTGCAACCATGCCAAGCAAACAGATATTACATGGTATTTCACTTCCTACCCTAAATCAAACAGTCTTGTGGTATGTCTGGGTGCAAGGCAAACAGGATGCCTCACGTTTCTGCTTTAACTCAAGCAGGCTTGTAGTATATCTGGGTACAATGCAAAAAAAATATATTTCACAAATAGGTCTTCTCACTGCACAGCTATCCCTGCTGACTCTTGCTTCCTGCCATTCTGGAGGCAAACTAGCTGATCCCGCAACCGAGTACGGTATGATTTTCCTTCTTTTGTCAAATCACCTTTTACTCAGCTTGGAGTTAGAGTCACTGACTCACCTGAGAACAGCCTCCACTCCTCCTCTACCTGAGCCACTAAAAGCTGCCTTCTCACCATCAGGTAAATGATAAGCAAAAGATAAATGTGTATTTAAATGTTTGGGTTTTTTTTAAAGGGAATGGGTCATTCACGTGCTTAAATGTAAGATTGTAACTGTACACTTCTCTGACTTAGAACTTGGTAGCAGTAACAATTACTTGTTTAATGAGGGCTGGATATAAATACTAGATGGAATTTATTATCTCTTGTGCTTCAACTGTGAACCACAGCAGATGGTTTCAGTCTATGCAGATTAAGAGCAAAGTAACACATTTTGTATTTCCAGAATAAATAGGAATAACTTAACACCAATTACAGTTAGATCATGCAAAGTAGGAAAGACAGCATTCTAAGCACTGAACATCTAATGATTTGAGCAGATTTTGAGACTATAAATATTACATTTGGCAGTTTAGAATCATCCACACCACAAATGGATGAGAAACTGTGAGAGAGAAGAATGAATCTGCAATAGGACTGGGATTTGGTTCCCCTTTCCTTTACACCACTCTTCCACTCAAGCCTTTACAGTAATTTCCAATATAGCTCCTTTTCTGCAAGGATCCATGTTAGAACTAGTTTTGTCACTGGAACAGTTCCTCTGAGTAAAGCCCCTCTTAGGTCCTACCCGTGTCTCCAGGAGGTTAAATCAAAGCACTAAACAGGAGAGGACAGAAGTACTTATGGGACAGATGGGGAAGCGCAAGCGAATGACACAACAGTATTCATCAGTGTGACTGGTATCAGTTCCAGCACTCTTAACTGTTGCCATGGGTTTTTTAGATATCAGAGCAAAGAAGGACTTTAACAAGGAATTGAAAAGCTATTTTAGATATTAATACATATAGGAAATTTCTCCCCAGTGGGCAGCACAGGGAAAGCATGAAACAAGTGGGCCACGCAGACTGACATCACAGTGTAATAGAAGAGGAGATTTTCCATAGAACCACCACCTCGATGGCACCAGACCTGCACATGGGCCTGCCCAGGAGCTCCCACGTGTTTGGTTTTGGTGCATAGCTCACCACCCTGCAGCCCAGATGGCTGAATTAATGCCAAGCATGAGGTGGCAATTCCAAGCCAAGCAATCTCTTGTCATTCTGTATGAGGACAACATCCAGAATGGAGAGAGCATTCTTCTGTACGACAGCACCTGCAGCAGAGACAGGCATTTCTGTTGATGAGTTAGTGCCAAGGTATGTCCTTGTTTACCTTTGAGGAGTGACAGTTAGCAGTGTAGTGTAGATTGGACCATGGGATTTTGTCAGGCAGGGTCTATGCTGCAAGATGATATCTGGTGTGTTTGTTGTTCCCATAGTTCCTGTTGTCACCCAGTTTCTGACACAGAAATAGCTGTTGTACAATTGAATCAAAATAATTATGGGGATTGAATAGAAGAAATAAAAAATGTTACTAATGCAGCTTTATAAGGGGGGAGAGGCCTTGAAAGTGAAAACAAGCCTTTGGAGAATAATGGAAAGTCAGAACTTTCCCTTATTTTGTGGCCAAATTTGGGGAAACAGTATTTGCAGCAATATTCTGAATGGCTGTGAATGGGAAAAGATTGAAATCACAAGGACATTTACTCAGGAGAGAGAAAAGAATGTGACAGTTACTGAAATAAATAATAGGCTTAGGTGTCAGCAAAGTACAAGGGCAGAAGCTACATTAAAGTAGGTTTTTTGATGAAACCCCAGATAGCAATTGTAAACAGTTTAAGTACGCTGAGAGATGAAAAGAGAAAGGATGATGAGGCAATAAGCAGGAAAGGCAGATGAGTTCAAGGGCACTATTTTGATTAAGATGGGAGAGGTTAAATCATGCCTGTGAAGATCTGTGAAGAGGATAAACCAAAGAAGAGTGAGGAGAAGCCTGAAGATGATTAAAGATCGTGTGAGGAGTGGGCATCAGAAACTAAAAGAGAGGATGAGATGAAGGCCTTAGGAACATGGTCAGAAGAGGAAAATGAGAAATTTGAAACCTCAGTGTCTATCATGGCAGAAATAGCAAGTTGCAGACGGGGGCATATATGTTTTTGGGTCTGGTACACGGCTCCTCTGTTTCCTGTTCCAGTGTGGCGATCATGAGTCATTGTGTCAGCTTTGGTGGTGAAAGACTGGCCCAGACTCTGGCACAGTCATGCTGTTGGCACCCAGGCTTGGGGCTGGGCCCTGGAAAGGTGTGATTGTGCAGGGGACACACCTGTGGGAGGGTCTCGTGTTGTAAGCAGGACCTGTGCACCAGGATGCTCCTGTCAACTTGGCAGCAATTTGTTTCACCACAGATATCAAAGTGTGGAACAGCTGGATCCTAATAATCCACAAAGATATCAAATCAGTCTGTCTGTTCCCAACAGACTTAATTACTCTCAGAGCTTTGGATATAAGACAAATGTAGTTCCTGTGCTTGTAATTGTTATCCATAGAGCTGTGGAGGTAGCTCTGACTAGGTCTGCATGTTTTGATTTACATTAGGTAAAACAGACTCCTTCCCTGGGGACCCACTTTGATGCAAGGGAACGGCTGATATGACCTGGTGATAGCGAGAGCTATTCCAATGGAAGTATTAAGTTCTGGAAGGACCATCCAAGGTGAACAGATCAAAGATTAATGGACAAATAAAAACCAGCTTCTGGTCATCCAGGATGGTGTTCATGTAATAGTCAGGGGAAAAAAGAAAAAGGAAAAAACAAAAGTTACTGAAATACAGTATAACTGTTATAATAAACAGGATAATAGACAAGGATAGCAGAAACATATTTGTGCCCTAGGATACCTGACGAAGCATTTGTTTTCAGAGAAGATACTAACACATTAGAAAGTCAGCACCCTAAAAGTCTTACTAGGCAAGGTAAAAATATCCTTTTAAACTGCATAATAATAACAACTGCATAATAATAATTTGACCAGAAGTCAAATTCTTTCCTGGTAGAAGTTTGTTGCCTCTAGGGAAGAAATGAAGATGCTGTCTCCTTTCATGCACACATTCATTGTGTCGCAGTTTTTTGGCTGGTTTTTTTTTGGTAACCTCAATCCCAAGAGGTTTAATGCATTTTAATTTCTTTTTAAGTAGGTCACTGGTTTTCCTTTTCTGCACTGCCCTCCTTCTAAAACAACTTGTAGTCTAAACCTTTATTTATTCTCTTTAGAATAGAACAAAAAGAGCTCTGCAGAAATTTCAAATCTACTTTAGCAATTCTACTGTATTCCACTTTAACCTCACCCACTCAATACTCACCAGGCTGTTCTCAAGTTCTTGCCTTTCCATCTGCTAGTCCTTCACAGATAAGGATCTGGGGAGGAAGGCATCCCAGAAAGATGAAAGCTGCGTACTGCAGAAAAAAGGAAACTTGTTCTTAAAGAGTATGCAAGGCAACGCAAATTGTTACTAGAGCTGTCACCATTTTGGTCAAGCATGATCTTTGTAAAAAGCCAGTAACATACTGACCGTCAGGAGCTAAAAAGAAAACAGCCTAAACCTCCATCCCATTATGTCCTTCCTGCATTTAAAATTACAGTTGCCTCTCTTCCAACGCCCCAGAAGACCTGCAGAACTTGGTAATACAGTAACCCACAAAATGTCAAAAAAAATTTTACCCGGCATGAGGTGGGGAGACACTGCGGTGAGGGAGTGACAAGAACTACAGTACATTCAGGTAGTAACTGTGTAGAGGGGGGGTCATCTCTGACTGCTTGCCTGAAAGGTGGAGACAGTGCACTGGTAAATTTTTTGCTTGGGATGCTAGAGGCTGCAACATCACTGGTTGCATTTGGTCGGCACCCTGAAGTCCAGCTTATGAATCAAGGGCCATGCCACAGGGACTGCTGTGTTACTTGGAGCTTGTGAAAGCAAGTAGAGCAAAATCCAGACTCCCATCTCTGCCAGCACAAGATGTGAGGTTCACAGGCACTGTGGGAGGAAGACATAAATAATAAATGAGCTAAATAATGAAGACTACCTGTACCTAATTATAGTTCTAGCTGCCCTTTTCAATAAAGAAAGTTCAAAGCTGCTGCAAAAAGACGCTGATCCCTTTTTTGAATGGTGTTTGAACTTCACGGATGATTAACATGGGAAAGTCAGGAGATGCCAATGGAAGTCATGCCAGCCTTTAATAGACTTGTTGAAGAGAGAAGCAGTGTCTCTTACAGCAGTTTATTTACACATCAAAACATTCTTAAGTTTAAATTAATATTTAGCCTGCATACAGAAGCAATGCAAGAAGTAAAATTAAATTGTGTAGACTATTTGGAAGCCGTTCTTCCTTATAGCTTTTGGTACCTGACTTGGGAGACTAACTTAGGAAAGTAGCTCTTCAGGCTCTGTACATAGTCGGGACACAGTCAGTTAACTACAGAAGGAGTGCAAGTTCCTGTCCGGGGCATTTAAGTGTCTAATGCTAAGTGTGTGAATGCATTTACCTCCTCATCCCTCTCTATCAATAGTTTAACTGAGAAGAATTTGTTCCTAGTGCCCTTCCCATGCTGCAAACCAGGGATTATGAATGCCTGATCACTGGGAACTTTCTCTCAGACTAGGGGAAAAACACGGTCTGTGGAATAGGAGGCCAGTTTATAGGTCAGTGGACTTGCGTTCTTTTCCAGCTCTCGGTGATTTCTTGTGACTGACCAGTGGTCAGTACACATTTGCCTCACATTTTCCTATCTGTAAAATAAATATAATAATTCCTAATCACATTCTAAAAGAGGTCTTCATCTTTGGATAACAAAGCCTTAGTTATATACCAACTACAATTATTTCATTCCCAGCACAAATATCTATCCATATAGGCACACTTAAGTTATTATTACATATTTCTAAATAATGTGAGTAGTAGAAATAAAGGACAGTTTAAATTAATATTCTTTCTAAACTTTAAGTGCATTTCCACTTTCATACATAATATGAAATGTACTTCCACATAAAGGTGACATTTAAACTGCTACAGCATATTGAAACAACTGCATTTGCAGAAAGTACAAATCTAATCAAGGGACTTATAAAATTGTACAATGCCTTTGTGTAAATAGTAAACACCATTAAGATGTTTTTCATCATCCCTTATTCTACCAGTGGAAGAATATTTCATATCACCGTGTAGGCTTGCTCGTTAGACCTCAGTAACACTAAAGCAACATCTAGGAACATAAGCAATGTATAGGCATGTTGAATAAAGTGCAGTGTGTTGTAAAAGAAGTACATTGTAAAGAAAAAACATATCATGCACTGCTAATCTGTAATGCCATCTGTATACAGAACAGACTATACCATGAAGGAATGCCAACAAGTCATCTTTGAATTTAAGCACAGATTACTTCTATATTTAAATATATATCTGTTGTGGTTTAACCCGGCAGGCAGCTAAACACCACACAGCCGTTCACTCACCACCCCACCCCCCGTGGGATAGGGGAGAGAATTGGGGGAAAAAAAAAGTAAAATTCGTGGGTTGAGATAAAGACAGTTTAATAGGACAGAAAAGGAAGGGAAAATAATAATAATAATAATAATAATAATAATAGAATGTACAAAATAAGTGATGCACAATGCAATTGCTCACCACCTACTGACTGATGCCCAGCCAGCCCCCGAGCAGCGGTCGCTGCCCCCCAGCCAACTCCCCCCAGTTTATATACTGAGCATGACGTCACATGGTATGGAATATCCCTTTGGCCAGTTTGGGTCAGCTGTCCTGGCTGTGCCCCCTCCCAGCTTCTCGCTGGCAGGGCATGAGAAGCTGGAAAGTCCTTGACTTAGTGTAAGCACTACTTAGTAACAACTAAAACACTGGTGTGTTATCAACATTATTCTCATCCTAAATCCAAAACACAGCACTGTACCAGCTACTAGGAAGAAAATTAACCCTATCCCAGCTGAAACCAGGACAATATCAACCTTCATGATATAAAACAAAATAACTGGCTAAACTGTGTATCAATATTTTACTGAGTTCATGTTTCCACAGCTAATGCAAAACTTCCTCATATTCATTTGGTGGGTGTTGTATAAAGGATGCCAAGGTTACAAGCATTTTATCTGCATTAGGTACACAATAGTGCTTGAGCCTATTTTCATTGTCATTCTCCATCATTTACTGGTACTGCTACCATTTGCTTCAAGCAAACTGTAGGACAGAGATGCAAATTTATCGTCTCTAGTACTCAAGCCATGGAGGCAAAGTGATGATCAACAAAAGAACTGAAATATATTTGTTGTATACAATGGGCTGTGAAAGCTCGTATTTGACAAACCAGTACGCCTGGTCCTCGGATGGGGAAAATCAGTTCAGTTCTCTCTCCTTCGGTGGAGCTATACCACTTTCCACCAGCACAGAAGGTATGGCCAGTTACCTGTTGCAGTGTCATGCTCCTTCTTTAGAAGTATCTTTTCAGATGCTGTAACACCTACTACACCTTCCAGGTTTCTCCGGTATAGCAAAGCTTATTACCATCCCAGCCAGCTTCCCCCTGCAGCAGTATTCCCTGGTGTTCACTTCCAGTTTGGTTCTTAATTGTTTTTCAGCGCTGTGGCTAAGTAATTGTGGGTTGTTTTTTTTTTCCGTCTTCCATGTGCCTTCTCGTTTTCTTTCCAGTCTCTATGCTTCTGCAGTTACTTCTCTGAAGAAAAATGTTCTGCAGAAGTGGTTCCATGTACAACCTCAACACTACCCATACAGTCATCTTTTGTTGGAAGAGTTCCTTCTGTGATGCTAATAAATATCCATTCTAATATTTACAGTTCTCAGGTAAGCGTGTTAAACGAGCAGGCAGTTCATTGCCTGCTTTGTCTCTGCCTGCAGAAATAGGTCTCAGATCATACTTTACACTAATTCTGCCCTGTAGTACATACAATTTTTTGATTAATTAAATCTAATCTATCACAAGGATAGCAACACTTTTTCATCTGAAACACTCCTGGGTATGTAAGCCAGTTTTTTGTACAGTGTTGCAATGTGAAGATTGCAACCGAGAATGTTTTGTTTTCCGATGTTTTTACGTCTCAATTATTTAATATGATCTCTTCTGTTTGTCCCCTGTGTTTTCACACTTCCTAAAACATATCACTGTACTGGTGTAAATATGAACATACTAATGTATAATGCTGAGGTTTCAGAAAGATCTTAATAGCCTTTTCTTTTTCTTTTTTACATAGTTGACAGCAGAACTGATTGAAGGTGTTTAGTGTGATAAGAAGCCTGTGATAGCATTTGACAGTATTTATGTTCTCTCCAGATGACCTGTTTTCAGAAGAATCTCTTCAAATGGCTTGCCAACATTCACAGTCCCTACACTGCCAATTACTTACTATTTATATTACTTAATGTTAGAGCATGTATCATAAAATAATTAAAATTGAATGTTTTCAAGTATGATTGGTTAATATTACATGTACTGCTATGGCTGGAAGTACTACTTGAATGTCAGAAAATTTACAGCGAATGCCTGTACATGAATAATGGATTGAAGATTCATGAAAGCCGATTTGTTTATTTTTTTATTTCAGGATGGAGAGTAATGTAACAGTCATTAAATATCCCTAGTATATTTCCATTTAAAACAAAAGCCTGAAAGCAATTATTTGGCATAATGCCTACTAACAAAGAAATCCAATGACAGTAAATAATTATTTGATTGCAAGAATAATTCTCTAGCCTACATTTGCAGAAAACAGTAGTAGTCTCCATCTCTCCCTTACTAGCCCATGCAATTAGAGCTTGTGAGGCTGCTGGGGACAGGGTGCGAGGTTACAGAAAGAGGTGGTCTGGCCATTTCTCACCCGTCCTTGCACACCTGCCCTACTGGGGACATAGGCACAAGTACA
This sequence comes from Pygoscelis adeliae, assembly GCF_000699105.1. Taxonomy (NCBI): domain Eukaryota; kingdom Metazoa; phylum Chordata; class Aves; order Sphenisciformes; family Spheniscidae; genus Pygoscelis; species Pygoscelis adeliae. Next base: position 9,984,160 of record NW_008824283.1, on the reverse strand, counting down.
TCATCTGCTGCATTTCCAGACCCCTATCAAAAGAGTAAACACAGGCAGGCTTGTTCTCCTTAATGCAGCTTCCCTCGTTGATGGGTCACACTGGAAAAGGAGTTGTCTGAAATCATTGTGGTCCATTAGACCCTCTTAGGAATCACTGGCGGTTTGAGCGGTTGCATGCACGTGCTTTGCGGTGCTGCATCAGGCCCTGTGTGGGCAGGACTTTGGCGCTTTGGTTCAGTGCATGCAGAAGGCAGAACGCACAAAGCCAACGGGCAAGTCTGCAGATCACTGCAGATGCTGGACTCCCATTCAAGGCCACACTGGTTCCAATTTATTTTTTTAGTATTGTCGTCTGATAAATAGACTGAGTTTAAATTACAAATGCTTCCAAATGCTTTTTTTCCCTTGTCTAGTAACACGTTTATGAAGTCCAACTGAAAAATGTGTATTGGGCTAACTTATATAATTAATAAATTACCATGATTATATATTTTATAGTATGCAAATGAATGTTTATTAATTTATCTGCACAGGAACAGTCCCTGAATCTAATCATACACGGCCTTTGCTATTCTTAGACCGTATGCCTAGGGCAGATTCTCAACAGGATATAAAAATTTGGCTTAGCAATGGAATCTGTAATTTGTGCTTGAACATCGCTGCACCATTATACTTGCTCTGCTTTAGGCAGTCTTTTAAGTGCTTTAAGAATTCATCTCAGAGTAGTATAGAAGCACAGAAGTGAGGTTTATAAGCAACTAAATAATTAGTGAAAACAAATCAATGAAAATATCAAATACTGGTAGCAGCACTTAAATTACAAATGCTGATAGTAGCTCTCAGCATTGAGGAAATGAAGAATAAGGAGCAGGAAAACAAGCACTGACTGCAGTAAACCCAAATGTAAAAGGCAAAAATCTAACCAGAGAGCTAGCACCACATCCTACCTGATTTGTGCAAATGAAAAGTATTCTAGTAAAAGGACATTAATTACAGTAACAGTTGCCAAATATATATGTGCAAATATATACATATACGTGTTTATCTGTTAGTATGTATAAATGCAATTAGCTGAAAGAGTAATAAACAAAGTATCTTAATTGTTCCAATATGTGCATTGCTTAGCATTTTGGGCTTTGTCTAGAGCTATCTGTTGACATGCAGTGGGGCTTTTGTCTCGCCATACACACAGGTTTCCTTACAGGAGCCCTCCAGGTCCAACTATACAGGCAGAGCCGCTGTGGTTCTGCCTAACCCAGCCTTTTGTCCCGGCACGTGCCCTGATGGATCATTTTATCAGTACAAATCCGTAACACAGTCATGAAATCTTTTTAATAAAATTCAGTTTGCTCTAGTGTAGTTAATCCTGCCTTTTGAATGTTTATATGAAGTAAAAAACGGTCTTTCAACACAAATAAGCAGATGAAAAGTAAGGTAACATTTTGGATGAAGGAAAACACTGTAAGGAAGGCTGAATTTCTGTTTTATCATGTGTTTACTAAAGGTACTTGATACTCACAGCATCAACTAGCAGATCACCACAACTCTTGCAAAAGTCAAATATATGTGGATAGATTTTCACTGTGCACTGCGTGAATTTAATAAGGCTGCATCACTGAAAGCCAAGGTAGACGAGAGTGTGGGGAGTGCAGGGGAGATTCCCCCTCGGAGAGAAGGAGGATATGGTAAGAGATGTTGGAACATCAGCTGGTGCTTTGCGAATCTGCAATGCTGAGTACTCATTGGTATAAAATACTTCCTTCTTCGTTGTTATTTGAAAATGTGAATTTATTTTACTGTGAAAAAGATACATTTGCATTCCTCAAATGTTTAGTCTTATTTTTCTGATCAAAGGAGGTCAAAACATGGATGCAAGCAGTTCAAACATTAAATACCCCAATCAACAAAACTGGGTAGAAAGGAGAACAGAGGACCAAAAAAACCTCACCAGTTTCTGCAATTTTCCCCTATTTATTTCAGACACTTGCCTCCAAAGGGATTTGTTTTTTTCACAACGTATGTCGCAAAAGGTTAAAATTCACTGCAAATTCTCACACAGACCTTGTGGTTTTCTTCCCTTATTTGACACAAACCTTCCACGTCGGACAGGACAGGAATTCATCATCTGCAGGAGGGACAGTCTGGACAACTCCTCCTTCCAAAACAGGCAGTCATGATACCTGCTAGCGGAGTAAAGTGAGCAGCAACCACCCCTTTCGGATGAGCGGCCATGTCAAGGGAAGGCACAAACCGCCACCCGCTAACAGCCAACCGCCAAC
>NW_008824283.1:9980865-9981739 GCF_000699105.1 Pygoscelis adeliae | reverse complement strand
GGGGAAGAAGGGCCCGGCGCAGCCGGTGGAAGGGCGTCGCTGCCGGGTGTCTCCCTTGCCCTCGGGGCTTGCCAGAGTTACCTGACCGGCTCTAGAGTTGCACTGCCCGCATCAGGTGAAAATTTCTCCAGCAGTAACTGCTTGGTGCTTGGTGCTTGTTGTAGGTTATTGGGAAGTTTCCCAAGCGGAAATAGAATTTCCGACTTGCCTATGTACGTAAGACTAACCATTGGAAGGAAGCCCCTTAACTTGTTTTTCAGTCCTGAGTCAACTCTTCACACCGATTGAAATCCTTTAGGCCTGTGCAAAAAACGGGGGCTCATCCTATTTCTTCTTCAGGTCTGGAATTTACAGGTGTGGTTCTTGAAAACAGAACAATACCTTTGGATAGAATAAAGGGTTTAAAGGGTTTTCGTCTGAAATGCTTCGTTTTGAAGGAACGCTGTGTATGTGCTATGTTTACTTAGCATTTAGTATGATTTATACCAGAGCATCGCATCCTCATTTATATGCTCCTTTCAGCATTGTCTGCAGAATTTCTGTTGTATTTGCATGCTCTACTTACACTTTAAGTCTTTTGCCTGAATTTTATATGCTATCTGGCTCACCAAGAGCACTCAAATTCGCATGCCAGTGCAGTTCATTTGATGTGCTTCATGCCAATTGATAAAGAAATAGACTGAGAGTCTCCTGGAAGAGGTGGCACTCCGGAACGATCTGCAGTCTGCAGAGTTATCCGTGTATCCCAGAGTTCATTTTGGCCTCAGACACAGAATGGCAGATGAATTGCTTTCCTGGCTGCTGCTTTCAGATGAGCCAGAAGTGGAGAGCAAAGAGGAAATGGATGTATACAACATAATACACATAACTGTGT
>NW_008824283.1:9962114-9980799 GCF_000699105.1 Pygoscelis adeliae | reverse complement strand
GTGAAACTACGTGATCTGCTGCTGAAAAACTTGAGCTGATCAGGTTGCTCTTACAGAAGAGCAGGGACTGTAGTTGCCTGGTACTTAGGCTTGGATTTCAGATCTGTCCCTGTGACTGTATTTTTGCTAGTTTGATGCTGATCCACTTGAAGTCCCAGAATTTTATACGGTAACAAAAATTAAGTAGTTAAGGAGGGATTTTTTCTTTATATGCTATACTTCTACTTTAAGAAATCTCAAAACTGAATTAGAATTCAATATAAAAATAGATATGATATTAATGTAAAATTAAATTTGTTACAGAGTGATTACTTATGACAAGATCATATTATCAAATTATCTCAGTAATACTGGCCAGAATCTAGAAAACTTGATCTGTTTTGACATGACGGATCCCGACAGAGAGTACAGAGAATAGCTGAACACAACTTGCATGTGGGTCTGTGTTCTGTTGATATTTCAGGTTTGTGTTTACTTTACGTTTGTCCTCTTATGCCTGATCTCGCTGTTCAGTTAGACAAAAGCTGAATAAGCATGTAAACGCTTACTAGAGAAGAGCCTCAGTAGTAATGGTAGTTTCTGCAAACTTTAAAGCACATATGATATAAAGTAACAAATTGGAAAATTCTTCATGAAATGTTTGATGAGAATTTGTATTCCAGGCATTTAAATTAAGTTGTGGCAGAGTGTTATCTGTTTGAAGTTAAATCCTTTAACTTCTACATTGTCTGAAATGGTCAAGGTGAGTTAAGAGATTTGCTCTCCTAATTGTACAGGAGAGCCCTGAATAGTCTCTTCTTGACTTAATTTAAATTACTAGTGCTGACAGTAGAATTAATGGCTTACAATTAGAATAGAAATCAAGCTGGTTCTGAAAGCAGCCACTAGCAGTATGTAAATTATTAACTATTAATACTATCTACTTTATTTTGTTTGTAGATAAGACAAATCCGATACTTACATAGAACAGCAGTGTGCAATGCCAGTGGAGGAGCCTTATTTGTGGTAAGTAATTTTCTACCTTACTGTAAGGGGGATGTGTAAGAACAGTTTGGCATGTGCTTTTTTAATCTGCCTAAAAGCTTCTGATGGGCAGAACTTTGCCATAGAAGCCTGCTGGCATTTACAAAGAAGCGTTTTTTCAGTAGACCTTTTTCTTAGAGTTGCGATGGAATATTAAAAGGTTTTATTTTAGGTTTTGGCCTTGACTTTCTTCCCTTATATAGTGAAAGCTCTTAATAATAATGGTGATGTTACCAGCATTTGCATGTGATTGCAGATGAGACTTTGCTTAAACTTTATTTCATTATAAAACAGTTCTTGTTTCCTTTTTTTATTGGAGTTAATTGAGTTTAATTGAAGCTCGTGAAACTTTTTGTGGGTACAATTTCTTGATTTCTAAAATTTGCCACAGAATTACCCTTAGGTCCAGGTCTAGCCCTGTTTACTAGGAGTTGAAAAGTGCAGTTCTTGTCCATATTATATGTGATATAGCATGTTGCATAATGATTCATAATTGACGTCATTAGGCATTATCATAATATGTATCAATAGTAATAGTGATTGCAAAAAAGAAAAAGCCCTCAAATTTAAATGTGTAAAGCAGATGCGTTGTCTGTCTACCTCTGAAGAGAACCTGAAGCATCTGAGAAGTGTATTCTGTCCCATTCTGCTCCATTCAGAGCTTTAGCTCGTCTGCTGTTTAACAGCTGAATGACTTGGCATTTTTCCAACATTTGGTAGAAATCAGCACTTTACCAGAGAATTGACTGCTTTGTTGAAAGCAGGTGCTCAGCATTTTTGGACAGATTGTTGTTGTTGTTGTTGCCTTTCTGCAGCTGTCTCTACAGCTTTTCTCACAAGATGAAGTTAATGGGATTACAGTACATACTTCGTATACTTTTCCAGAAACCTGAGCGGGCATTGATGATTTACAGAGTGAGAACTGTATTCAAGGCATAGAGGAAACAGTTCAGGCTGACAACTTGGGAAACTTCAAGTGTAGTTTGAGGTTGGTGAAGACAGGCAAAAGGTGTCTTTGGCACCCTAATGGATGTTGGTGCCTGGCATATGAAGCTAGATAGCTTTGTAAATTCTCCAGGCGTTTTTCAAGATTTATGTAACTGTTGAAATTATTTGCTGGAGGAGGGAGCCTGAAAATAGAGAAAGGGAAGTAGAAAAGTAAAGTGGTGTAGTTAGCTACTTGTGATTTGCAGCTGTTTATTTAATAGCATAATTGACTACTTTTATTTTTATTCTGCAACAGAATTTTTGCTAGAAAAGTGTAGGAAATTGTTTCTGTGGGGGTTTGTTTTATGTGTGTCGTTTTTTGGATTTTTTTTTTTTAATAGGGTAATATTTGTTCTTCCATGAAGTAAAAGGCTATGGGAAGAAGACAGTTGGATGTCATTGTGTGTGTGTGTAATTGTTTGTCCTCACTACAACTAAAAACCTTCAGAGCAAATTTCAGATGTTACTTAACGCAGCAAAATTAAAGGGAAACTTGTCCTGCTGATTTGAGCTGAAGGCATTACTTTAATCAACACTAGGTGTTTGTATACAATCAGAAAATGGGACTTTTTTTCCCCTAGATTTCTCTAGAGGAAAAAAAAACAACATTAAAAAAAGTCTTAGTTTTCTGGAATATTACAAGCAGATGAAGTGTCAAAGGTTGTTAAAAACTGCTTGTGGAGGAATAGTGGACTTACCTGTGAGTAACTCTACCCTGTTGTGCTGGTTCTCTTTGTATGTCAGTTTACACACAAGTGTCTTGATTCTGTTTTGCAAAGCATATTGGTGCTTCCTGTTGTACTTTCTATGTATGAAATCTATATGTGAGGAAGGGAAACGCATACAGCATATTTGTTTTGTAACAGCAGAGGACAGGCTAGCAGGGGACCTGGTTGTCATAAAATTTAGTGTTAAAAGGCAGTTCTGATTTGCATGCCAATACATCCCTTTGCAAACTTTTTTCACGCGTTTTTTCCTTACACGTTATCAGAAATATACAGAAATAAGAGAACTTCTACTTCCTTTTTGTTCTGAAACAGCCAAGAAGAGACTTTCTCTCAACCATTAAACTCAGTTTGGTGCCATCACAGGCAGCTAGATCACACTTCCAGAAAGAGTACATCAAGTTTAAAACTAGGTAGATCATTGGCGCGTAGTAACATAAGAGAGCTGCTCCAAATCTACCATATTTCTGATGGCTAGGGAAGGCCTAATTTCAAAGATACTTCTATTTACAATAGTTACCTTTCTTTAAACATGCTTTCTCTGTCTTTGACTTTTACCTGTCTTTAGCCTCCTTAACAGCTAAAACTTCACTCTGCTTTGTGGTTTTCAACACATGGACTGAGTTTCCTTAATCCATCAACTGCCCTGATGTGGGCTTTGTCATAGGGCTGCACAGGGGTTCAATACAGAAGGTTAGATAATTGCTATATTATATTTTTAGTTACTTGTGAAGATGGTCAGTGAAATACTTGGGTCTGAGAGCACTTTCACCACTCTTAATTTAAGAGAGGTTATATCTTGAGTTCTGCTGGAATAGTCAATGTAGGGTACTTTCCCCCTGGAGGAAAAGTTAACATATTTCTTTTCATTGCTGATTTGATACAGACTCTTAGCAGTTTGTTGCTCTAAACATCTTTTCCCCTGCAGACCACACAGTTCTCTCATTTTGGTTTACAGTGTTCTGAACTGGTGTTTACCACAGGGCATAGGTCAAGTGTCAGGCCAACTTTTTTGCAGTATACATGAAAGCTAAATTATTCTAGTTATTCTATTATAATTCTTCAGTACTCTTTAATAATTCTCTGTGTCAAGAAAGGTGATCAGATCACTGAAAAAGAATAATAAAACGGCCCAGGCTGGTGTAGCAAAAAGAATGCGAGATGAACATTCAGCAGCCTTAGTACTTTCTGTGGGAGAGTACCATCACCTGTGGGGACAGTGTGGTTTGGGTAGGCCTTCACAGTGCAGTTGTTCACACTTCAAGTAGGTTAGGCTGAATGCTGCTATACAAATGTGATACAGTCAAGCTATGCATGGAATAAAAACATATTGTATAAGACTTCAGAAAATCGGGGAGCACGGGAAGGGAATCGGAAAAAATGTATGGGTTGAGTGATCTTGCTTTTCAACAAATTACTGTAGTTGGTACAGACGTAATTGTTTGTACTTAGTTTGTGTATGGAGGAAGCCTTAATATATTGGTTTCTTTTTATGAGCATCTCTTACATGAGGAAAGGCTGAGAGAGCTGGGACTGTTAGAAGAAAAGGCTGGGGAAGGGGGGATCTTATCAATGTCTATAAATACCCGAAGGGAGGGTGCAAAGAGGACAGACCCAGGCTCTTTTTAGTGGTTCCCAGTGACAGCACCAGAGGCAATGGCCTCAGAGAACATCAGGAAACACTTTTTCCCGGTGAGGGTGACCAAGCACTGGCACAGGTTGCCCAGAGAGGTTGTGGGCATATCTCCGAGGTACCATCCTCGGAGATATTCAGAAGTCATCTGGACATGGTCCTGGGCAACCAGCTCTGGGTGGCTCTGCTTGAGGGGGGAGGGGGGGTGGCCCAAGTGACCTCCAGAGGTCCCTTGCAACCTCAATTACTCTGTGATTTAACATAGTATTCCTTCCAATACTGTGTCTTTAATTCTGATCTTGTTCTGCAGAATGTGTGTCCTAAAAAAAGGCAGAAAAGCACCGATATCATTTAGGAGCAAATCAGCTCATGTAAGTCTCGGATAAATGGTGCATCATCAGACAAATGGAATACTAGGGAATGTGTGATTGACAAATTCTGAACGACTCAGTAGGCCTAGAACTCTGTAAGCTCTCGATGAAAACTATCAAACTCTCCACAACACAGAATTAGATGAAGCCCATTTAGGAAAATGGAAAACAAAAAAAGGTGACATGATGTTATTTAGTGTTCACCTGTGCTGTAGCCTTTACAATGCATCTTAGAGCCTTGCTGCACAGAACTGACTGTGTGGCAAACTGTAGCTTCAGATATAAAGTCTTCTGTTATTCCTCTTCACATGTAGGGTATTTAAGGATCTCAGTTTAGAGATGATATGCTGAAAAGAACAGCTGTTCTAGACAAACAGGGAGATTTTAATAAATCAAATATACTTATTTGCAAAAGAAATTGCGATCAAGTACAATTGTAACTGTATCAGATAGCTATGGAAGGCAAAATAGCAGCCTGAAATAAAACAGGCATGCAAATTTGAGAAGGAAAAGTTAAGTTCTGGAAATACTTATCATGAACCATGGATTTGATCTGTGCAGCTAAGACGTAGAACAGGTCTGTAAAGGGAAAAAAATTAAAAGTTGCACAGTATTTCCAATCAGTTTTTCCTCCATTAGCCGCTTTTTGAGAACTGTCTTTGAAATTGGTAGAAGACCCTCACCAATACTACCTATGAGGAGTCAAATCCTTTATCTGGAAGGGTCAGTCTAAAATAGTGGCAATTGTGCTCCTAAAAGTTGTTTTATGTTACCTTGTAGACCACACAATAAGCAATAAATTCATACTTAATAAAACATTAGTGTGTTCAAAGGGAATCGGTTATCTTCCTGTAATTCTTGTTATTAGGGGAACATCATCCTTGTCAGAGAAGTAGATATTGATGTATCCCTACCACAGTTTGACTTGAAACTGTGGTAGGGATACGTGCTCTCAAATTGATGGTGGCAGTAGTACTGTCTGCTCCAGGATATGGACAGGATAAGCAAAGGGAATCTCTCGCTAGACCAACAGATGTAACTGAAGTTAAGTATTTCGCCTTTCGATATTTCCATATTAAAATTTCTAAATCCAGGAATAGCTATGGACCATACATATTTTAAGTTCTGCACTGATGACAATCTTTCAGTATGTAAGTATCTTGCATTGTTAAGATTTTTCATTAAATCCTTTGCTGCTTAATAACACAGTGTGGAAACTGCAAAATCACCCTAGGCTACTTGAGAAAATGATGAAAGTCCATGGAGTGGGTTTCTTTCCCCTAAATATACTTTTAAAGCTTTTCTTATTAGCTGGTTGTGGATTACTTTTAATATCAAGCCTCAAGCATAGCTTGCATTCTTCCCCAAACTTTCCATTTAATTTGAAAACTGTATAAAGTTTGGAATGAAACTTAGCTATGAGTATTTCAGGGATACCATAAATGCGCTGCTTAGAGAGAACTGAAAATTTTGTGCAGGAAGTTTTTCTGGTGGATAAGCATTTTTGTCAGAACTAAGATTTTGTTATAGGAAAATGTCACTTTCTTCAAGACTCCCAAATTTCTATTTCCTGAAAATAGAACTAATTTCGATTTGATGTTTCCTTAGAAGACCACCTTAAAAATAATATCATAAATACCTTATTTTGGAAATATTAATTCAAAATTCTGCTTCTTCCACTCTGATTCAGAATTGTATCTAAAATTAAAATGTTGAAATCCATTACAAATCAAAATAATATGTTAAAATGGGTTAATAATGTGTATTTGAATGTGCAAACATTTTAGTTACATAGCAAGCTTCTTGATGAATTTTAAAGCTTTTATAGTTAATGTCTCATGGGAAAAGAAAAAGTGGGCTGTTGTTTTAGTCCCTTGTTGTTTATTAAGGTATTAACCAGGGGACTCTTAATCTACCTGTGATGAGTTTGAACATAATCGCCAAACTGGATTAACAACGTTAAAAAATGTGTATTTTGATAACAACACCATATTCCTCAAGAAATAATTTTTTGAATAGGAAATAACAGGAATAAGTCATCATTTTTAAGAGTGATGAAATAATTACCAATATTTTTGATAACTTTCCCAGAGATATTTAATCATTTATGATTGAGTACTATGAAATTTTTATCTGGAGTATATCTGTTTTATTCAAGCAACTCAACTGTAACTGTCTAATGAGAAGATATTTTACAACAGTAAATATGTCCTGAATAATTTTTATTTACGTTTTCTTTTTCTTTTCCTGAAGCACAGAGATAGTCCTGAAAATAATCCAGATACTCCATTTGAGTTCACACCTGAAAACCAAAAGGTATGCAGACAAAAAAAGTTAAATACACAGACTTTGTCTTTAGAGCAGTACTGATTTTTTTTTCCCGTTTCCCTTTAAAAAGCGAATAGAAGCAATCATAAACAGCTACCCAGGGGGACACAAGTCTGCAGCTGTCATGGCAGTACTAGATTTGGCCCAAAGACAGCATGGATGGTTGCCCATATCGGCTATGAACAAGGTATTCAGTACTTAATTGTCTTTCAAGCATAATTCTACTGTTTTCTTTAAATATCTTACTAGAATATTAGCATTTATTTATCAAAGTGTACATGTGGCACAGAATTGTGAGAATTCCCTGTGAGACTACATTTTAAAAAATAAAAGGGAAAACTAACCTAGGGAACTCTGGGCTCTGTTGTTTGCATAATGTTAGCCCGTTGCTAGAAACTACAGACAGAACAAAACAAAAATTACATGAGCCTTATTTAGATAGGCTTTTTTCCCAGAATCATCCTGGCAGTAGGAACAGAAACTTGAAAAATTTTGTTCGCTACTGAATTTGGGGAAAGAAAAAGGATAACGATGGTGAGGGTTCTTCTCTTCTCAGATTAGTGGCACTACACACATTGCCAGGATTGTACTTAATCTCTAGGCCTGTAAAGACTTCAGCAAAGCAGCGTTAGCGTAGTATGTGTTTTATAATGCCTCACAGCAAGTGCCTGGAAGACTTATCAAATTATTTATTAAAATTGTTTCAAAATAAGCAAGCAAGCAACTTGCAGTGCTCCACAGTGATAGGTTGCATGACAGTAATCAAATACCAAGAAATAAAAAATTCTGGTTTATATTCATATGAATAAATCTATCATATTTTGTGTTACAATCTGGCACATCATCAGTTTTAAAGTGCAAAGTTTTGAATTCAATCAAGATACGCTAAGTGAGGATTGTGAGCATTACGGAAATTACTGAAGGAGTTAAGTGCACTTTTAGAGAAGGGCAACTTACATCTACTGTTTCTACAGTGTAGCATAAAGCCTCAAATTGACATCTGTACTGAATGGGAAAAGTATTTTTGTTTATTTGCTCTAAGTTTCGGATTGATATTATGTTTAAAAATGATCTTAAGATTTTTAAGTGGACAAGTATTTTCTGTGGTTTGTTATTTGCGTGCTATAGAGACTGGAACATAAAACAGTTACACTTTTGAAAGCGGAGCCAGTTCTCAACCTGAGCAGTTTGCCAGGGTTACAGGTTAATGACGTCAGGGATATTTATACCGGAACTGGCTCCATGGAGATCGTGCTTCACTCCCTATTAGCTGTGACGCCAATCTGCAGATATAGCAGTGGCGTTTCTAAGGCCAGCCCTGGTGTGTCACAGAACCTGAGGCAGACCTCCTGTATCTGAATTAGGTGAGTGTAGTACCAGCCTGTAAGTATTCCCTTACCAAAAGGCTTACGTGGGTTAGTGTGGGCAGCTGTGTACAAGTTCGTTCATTCATAGGGCAAAAGAGCAGAAGTGCAGCATGAGCTGGAGCGGACGATGAAAGCTGGAACCCAGCTGACTCCTTGCATCTTGCTTGTGTATGATGCTAGATGCTGGAGGGAACTGACTTGAGGTCCTTGCTGTGCTAATCCACGGCTTAGTGGAGTTTGTGCTCGAGCAAGGTGACTCCAATCAGAGTAACTTAGGTGTCTTTTCTTGGCACTTGAATACAGCTGTGCTTTCATACCCATCCCCTCCCTCTTATTTATCGGTTACTGCAGACAGAGGACAGGTGACTTTATTGAAATGGTTTGTTAAATGCGTTTACTGATGCCCTGTGAGAATTCAATATAGTGTCTGTTTTCCCCTTGTTACAGGTTGCTGAAATTTTAGAAATGCCTCCCATGAGAGTGTATGAAGTAGCAACCTTCTATACAATGTATAATCGCAAACCTGTTGGGAAATACCATATTCAGGTCTGCACTACCACGCCTTGCATGCTGCGAGACTCTGATAGTATTTTAGAAGCCATTAAGAAGAAACTTGGTATGACACAAATTTGTAATATAATTTTTGTAATTTTTTTTACCTTTGTTTAATGATACTGAAGTAAAATTTTTCATATGGTGGGGATGGAGCAACAGTCCTGAAAATACAGTGTGAAATCATTGGAGAATAGGCACTAAATACTTCAAATTTCCAATTTGGCATTTATTCTTTATTTCTAAAGATTTCAGTACAGTTGAGCAGAAAAGGCCATTGTCTGGAGTGTCATTTAGTGGTCTTAAAGTGGTTTTAAAGGCAATTTGCCAGGAAATGCATTATTCTAATATGACCCTTGGACTGAGAAAGTAAGCCTTATCCCATATATAGGAGAAGACCCTGAATGCTATCGCACTTTTTTTATATGCAAAATAAGAATTTTAAGATATATGCTATATGAAAGTTGTTTGTGAGGGTTTTCTTACTTAAGTAAGATGACAGAATCATAGAATGGTTTGGGTTGGAAGGGACCTTAAAGATCATCTACTTCCAACCCCCCTGCCATGGGCAGGGACACCTTCCACTAGATCAGGTTGCTCAAAGCCCCATCCAACCTGGCCTTGCACACTTCCAGGGATGGGGCATCCACAACTTCTCTGGGCAACCTGTTCCAGGGTCTCATCACCCTCACAGTAAAGAATTTCTTCCTAATATCTAATCTAAATCTACCCTCTTTCAGTTTAAAACCGTTACCCCTCATCCTATCACTACTCTCCCTGATAAAGAGTCCCTCCCCATCTTTCCTGTAGGCCTCCTTTAAGTACTGGAAGGCCACTGTAAGGTATCCCCGGAGCCGCCTTCTTCTCTAGGCTGAACAACCCCAACTCTCTCAGCCCTTCTTCATAGGGCAGGTGCTCCAGCCCCCTGACCATCTTCGTGGCCCTCTTCTGGACCCGCTCCAACAGGTCCGTGTCTTTCTCATGCTGGCTCCGGAGCTGGACGCAGCACTCCAGGTGGGGTCTCACCAGAGCGGAGTAGAGGGGCAGAATCACCTCCCTCGACCTGCTGGCCACGCTTCTTTTCATGCAGCCCAGGGTACGATTGGCTTTTTGGGCTGCGAGCGCACATTGCTGGCTCATGTCCAGCTTTTCATCCACCAGTACCCCCAAGTCCTTCTCTGCAGGGCTGCTCTCAATCCACTCATTGCCCAGCCTGTATCCATGTTTGGGATTGCCCCGACCCAGGTGCAGGACCTTGCACTTGGCCTTGTTGAACCTCATGAGGTTCACATGGGCCCACCTTTCTAGCCTGTCAAGGTCCCTCTGAATGGCAAACATGATGTTAACATAACTTGCGAATTCTCCATGGAAAAGTCAATTGAGAGTGCTGCATCATGAGAGATGTAAGGAGAACCCATGGGTTTTTTGTGTGTGTGTTGGGGTTTTTTTTTTCCCCTCCTTGTTGGGTGGTTATGGGGAGAAGAGGGTTTAAGATTAGCATCTAACAACTCTTCCCCTTCTATGAAGTTGCAAGCTATGCTAACATTTCCTAAGAACCACTGTGGTAAAAGCTGCAGAACAGCTGCTTATTATCTTGCATTTCACATATTCTGTTGTCTGGAAAAGACTTATTTAGAAGAAATTTGTCTTGGTTTGTTACTGCAAAGATAGCTTAGTTTTAACTGCAACTCTCAGCTTGAGAAATCAAAGCATTAAGGATGATAGCGTAGCTCTTCCTGACACATAGGCCTTACTTAGACTTCTGTTAGGTTTTTCCCCCCCCTTCTAATAACTGTGGAGGAAAACTGCTTTTCAGCGTTCTTCCTTCCATGGAGTATTTTGTCAAGATCAGACTCTGAGGTGTTATTTTGGCTAACCTGCCCTCTGGGGAAGGTCTGTATCTGTATCACTAGAACAATAATGTGTCATGGAAGCTAAGTATCTGTACGGAGTTGTTCAGGATATAAGCCTTTTGTGTATAAACTTAGAAGTCGCTTATGAATTTGTAGCTAACAATGTTAATGCTTGGATCTTGGTTAATTTGGGAATTCAGTACTCAACACTGTATATTAACGCATTTCGTATCAGCACATGAAACCTATGTTTTCCCTATTCTTCCATTCTATTGTATCGATTACGAAAAATGTTCCCAAGTTGTTCTGTTTCTTAGAACTGTCATTTCATGGTTATTTTTCAATAAATCATGCCTGTAAGCCTGTAAATGAGGTCTCAAAAATGTATCCAAAGACTGACCTCACATTTTATTAGAATCTTTTGTTTAATGGAAACATTTTGGACTTATTTAAGAGGATTTAACTGTGCAAATGTTTTTAAGGCCAAAATACAAGTAATGAGAAGACTATGGAGTACTTAGACTCATGCTTTATTAATCTTGCTCAGTAGCCATTGCTGAACCTAGTGTTCCTTATTGGTGTAGGTATAAAAGTTGGGGAGACAACACCTGATAAACTCTTCACGCTGATAGAAGTGGAATGTTTAGGTGCTTGTGTAAATGCACCGATGGTACAAATAAATGACAACTACTACGTAAGTATTACATTCCCTTTTAAAAGATTAAACTTCTTTGCTGGGTTACCTGTATTTTCACTTGTTTCAGATTCTGAAGTTTTGGTCAGTTACTTCAAATTCCTGTTGGCAGGGACAACTTATAAGCTAGAGCATCTTTTTGTTCTTGGCCTCTTCCTAGAATGCTTCATCTGTATCAGTGTATCTGGGTATTTTTCCTTTCAGTTACTGTCTTGATTTATACAAGTGGCGTGATGCATTTTTGTGATAGTGGTCTGCCCATAAATCTGGAATTTTTAAATAGGTTTTTTATAAGCTTTTAAAAGCACTTTAAAGCAGTCTGTTGGAAAGTATGGACTGGTTTAACACTATTTTTGAACTTTTAGACTTCTGAATTATGGCTCACTTGGATGCCATCAGAGCAAAGGAACTAATGTATTAACTGAATCCAGCTTTTTTAAAAAAACTTACTTTTAAAATATTTTGTTATCACAGTCTGGTTAATTTTTTTACGAACTGTTCTCTTGAACTGTACCCACAACTTTTTTGTCACAGCTGACACCATTTTGCAGTATGTGCAATGGCATGTGTATAGCGGGTAGGCAGAGATCCAGCTCACTAATATACCAAGGAAGCTGAAAACATAAACCCATGTTATAGAGGACCCGCATCAACATTGTTAGTTTTAACATAATTTCTGCAGCTACATGTAAAATATAAATTTTAACATCAAAATGACAGTAGGCTTTTTAATTTTCCTAATTCTTTGAACTAGTATGTGTGTTAATGGACAGGATCAAAATTACCTATGCTAGGATCACACCTGAGAGCCACTATCTGACCAATTTTGAATGCTGCAATTAGCATAATTGCATAACTTTCTGTTTTGTCAATGATCTGATCTGCCTTTTTTTTTAACAGGAAGATTTGACACCCAAAGATATTGAAGACATAATTGATGAGCTAAAGGCTGGCAAAGTTCCCAAACCTGGCCCGAGGTATGCTATATTTGCATAATAATGGCCAACTACTTGAAGACTGGTCCTTTAGAGAAACTAAGTTCCTGTTCCAGTGGTTTGAGTTCACAACCTACAGCTCAAAAGCATTAACTAATTTACTGAACAGAATGGCATGTGTTCAGTGCCTTTCTGTGTATTCGAAGCCAAAAAGAACTGGAAAGAACTGAGAAAAGAATTTTTCATGTTCTTGATGACTGACTAGAGGAGCATAAAATGTGAAAATGTCAATTCTGATTTGGCTTAGTACGTAACAGGGGAATGATATCACCTGTTGAATTTACTTCATGTAAATCAAGAAATGCCTGTTGGTTGTTTGGGTTGGGTTTTTTTTTTTAATTTCTGACAAAAACCAGAAAGATCGCAAGTTTGTGAAAGGGTTACTATTTCTCACCTATTATTTCCCTTTGTTCTTTGTTAGCCCAGCTACATACATGTTTTTGTGAATGGAGGAATTAATTTGACTTGGGTGTGTTACCTATTCCTATTGTTTCTATAATTATTTTTTTGAATACAAGAACAGTAATTTTAAAATGGTTAGTTTCCAAACACAGGGAAGCATCTTCAACAAAAATATGACTGATACAATTGGATACTGCCTTTGCTATTACTGGGATCAATATCACTTTCATCTGGCCAACCTATAAATAAAAAAGGGAAACCAGTAGTTCTGTCCTGCATTTCAGTCATGAAAATATGTCACTACTTGAATTTGGCATCCTTTTGATTCCAGAGTAGCATCACACATTTCTGAAGGATGACTAGGAAGGATGAAAGAAAAAAGAAAAGTGGCATCAGCTTTAAGTCGTCAGATTTGTAACTGTCTTCTATCCAGGGATTAAACAGCATCTGAGGTTATAACAATACCAGCAACGAATAAAACCACTTTCATTTTTCAGGAGTGGACGTTTTTCTTGTGAGCCAGCTGGTGGCCTTACTTCTCTGACTGAACCACCCAAAGGGCCAGGTTTTGGAGTTCGAGCTGACCTCTAAGGATTTTTGTAATATAAGATCAACTGTCTGAAAATAATAAAGTAACTTTAATCTCAGTAAAATGATGTATGTTCTAGTACTTTTTTTTAAAAAATGAAGAAAGCAACAGCTATTAGAATATCTAACTTACCATGGTTTTAACTACTGCAAAGCGAAATTGTAATTCTAGGTGATAAGAACAGTGGTTCTGTAAAGTGACTCACTGAAAGAGTCCGCTTATGATCAGAGAGGTGAAAGTTGCATCTTTTGATCTGTCACTGAAAATTCTTTCAACTTTTTCTAAGGTTCTTTGAAGGAGCAACAAAACTGACTAAATTACAAGTCTGGCAAATGCACAAGGAAACAAACTGAAAGGAGATTATCTGATAAAACTTCATTTCATGCTACTTTTAATTGCAATTTAAAAACAAAACAAACAAAACCAGGAAAGGTGATCCAAGCTGTCTTGTGTAAAAAAAAAAAAAAAAAAAATCTGGTAGGTTCAGCAAGAAGTGGTTCTTGAGACTAATTCTTCTTACTACCATTCTGTGACCAGGAAAAATGTGAAAATTATCTTTTTATCATGTTACCAAAAAAACACCCAAATACCAGTAGTACTTTACTAAAAGAATGAACAACAAGAAGAAACCGCTTCCTGTACAAATTTATTCAATACAGCCAAGGGTATGCAGCTGGGGGAGGACAGAACATACCAGAACACTTTAATACATAACTAGTTTCATATATTATACTTAGTCATTTGATTCACAGATCCTTCTTTGAGTTTACTGCTGTATATCAGCTACCTTTAAGAACTATTCTGTGTGAAACTGAGGTATTTCTCCTGATATAAAAAAAGTTGATAATTTTTTTAAAAATTGACTGCATATTGACACAATAGATATGCTTTTAAAATCTGGTGAATGCTTTATATATACACATACATACATTTCAATGTAAATTAGGAAATGTAAACGTCTGTCACCTGAGACTATATAGTCTCTGCCTCTTCTAAAATCTGCTGTGGAACTTGCGTTCTTATTACAATTAATGTGATAGATAAGAGCTTAATTGTATTATTTACATTTTGTTCTATATTATGTTTGTTTTGATATTCTGATTAGCAGTACTTCCCTAAACTATTCTCCCTCTTCTGAGTCAAATTTTGTATCTGCAGATTTCCCTGCATCATGTTTATCTCATATAGTCTGTGCATGCCCCACCTTTATTTCAGTAGGCTCTGTGAAGTTCCTTGATGTATTGTTAAACAAGTAGTGTTACTGTTGGTAGTTCTGAGAGCAAAATATAGATGTGTATCATTTGTATGTAAAACTTGCTATCCCTTCTACGTTACTAAATTTATAAAATGAAATCATTGAATTGCATACAAATGGAAAAGTAAATTTGATAGGTATCAGTCATGAGTGAAGCAGTCGCCCAATAAGCATGGGAAAAAATCTTGTATGTAAGTGGTATAGAACACTGTGCACACAAGAAAATAGTACATGGATTGAAATATTATCTGTAATTTAAAGTTGCTGAATGCTCTTCTGAAAGGTCACTCCAGTGTTTGTAATAGCCACACACCTTGTAGCTGGCCAGGCATCGGGCACTATGTGGCACTTCCCTAGAGACATAAAATGAGATAGGATATTAGATTTTGATGCAAAGACAGATTCATTTCAATATACCAGTCTGTAACTAAGCTGTTTGCTCGACTGTAACAATAAAGCCGTGCTCTAGCTCCTATAGGATTCCCTTATTCTAACCTAGTATGAAAGCAGGCAACTATTTTTGAAATACACGTTGAATATAAATGAGGATTTTGCATGCGTTATGGAACTATCATGTCCTACAATTATTCATGTTTTTGTAGTAACTGTGAAACTGATGGGATTGCCATAGTTGCGTTGAAGGGAAACATAGTTTTAGACCTGCCAAGTTTGAAACTTTCATAACCAAAGCTCTAGAATGCCGGACTCCTCCCAATGGTAAAGCCAGACAGGAGAATTTGTTGCCTTGTCCCACTTTTCTCCCCTATTAATTCCATCTGTACATGAAAATCTTGATTTCTGTCTCATGAGCAGAACATGGACCTCAACAGTTTCCCATTTGTTGGAGATCATGTTAGTGGTGTTCCACAGACAAGTTATGTCAGTCATTTTGATGCAACACTTAACAGTCTACCAATCACTTGACTAGAAAAGGGTAATTTACACTATCCTTACTGCGTGGTGTAAGTCTGATACACCACTGTTTAAAATTAAATTGAGTATCGTAGGGCAGCTATAGGACTGAAATATTTGAAGAGAAATAAGCAAATAACCATTATTCTTCTCTCTCATCTTACCCACTTCATCAATTATATGAGGCTTCATGGTCCTGGTTTCTACATCAAAAAAGTTTGGCAATCATTCTATTAAGATAAATGATTAAAGAAAAAATTCACATCTTGCATTATTTCAAGTTTTGTTGAAATCTGAACATTTCAAACTTCAAATACCTCAACTAGAGATACAGATTCTGCGATACTTGTTACAGGTAGTTGTTCACTATATGCAAAATTATTTTCACAGTGTTAACTTACGCAGGACTGATGAGGATTAACAAGGTGATCATTACGGAGGAGTTCTAGGATAGTGTAAGAATTAACATATCCAAGTTCTCTTTTCTGTTCTTGAATAGCTGCAGATAATACTCTGTGCTTGCTTTTACTAGTAGTAGTGAATATTTTAGGTAACAAATATTAACAGGACATAATTTCCATTATTCTCAATCCTCAATAGCAGAGGGTTACTAATAGTAATTCTGGGCAGCTGACACTAACTTGTCAAATAATTAAACACTCCCAATTCTGCAGTTTCAATCTACTGGTTAGTATCTTGGACCATGCGAATACTGGGTGGCGAGTTAAATGAAAAATGCGTTAACTACAGCAACAGCCAATACATTCCTTAAACTGGTAACACAGCAGTAACAGAACCGATTCTGCGTTTTCAGTGGGCTTGATTGCCCCTCTCCTTGAATGAGGGAAAAATGAAAGAATTCACATGCTATACTAATTCTCCAAATGTAAAAGCAGAAGAAAGAAAAAGTACAAGAAAGCCCTTTAACTGGGGAGGAAAAAAAAGACTACCTAGAGAAGATTTTAAGAAAAATAGGTGCAGTCTTGGGAAAGGAAATGAGATTTAGAACACGGAAGCAGAAGACGTGCAAAGAATCCACTGGACTGAGAGTGGGTAGTGGTTGTTCTTTCCTTTGGTAATGATGGAAGAAAGTTCGGAGTAATAAGAAACTCCACTAGATACCCAATGATGCGTTCGATGTTGGATAAGGGAAAGGATTTCCATGACCTCCACGCACTGCTAGAAAAATGTTATCTGGAAGAGTGTTCTGTCATGAAATAGGAAGAAGCAATGAAATTCAGTCCCATCTGTGCAGTACGTTAGCTGGGCTCACTGGCTGACCTGCCGGCTACCTACCCGAGGCTAGTCCATGTGCTTTCACCAGCGTGACATTTTGCACGTTCTTAGGATGAAGTTCTTATTTTTAGATTGTTGTACTGCAGTCTGAGATTTTCAGTCATTCAGTTACTAGATGGAATTCAGCAATGACAGTTCAACCTGATGCCATGCACATCTGTCTTAAGACCAGTAGTTCACACAGCTGAAAACACAAGATGTTTCACAAGGGAGGGCAGGCCAAGGGAGGTGCCATGCCTGCCAACACAGTGCAGCTACAAAGGCATTTTGCAGCTGTGCTGTGTAAAAGGGAGGGGCTTCTGGAGACAAGGGGAAGAAACTAATGTAGGGGTAACAACTAGGAATTAACCGACTGATGCTTTTTGTTAGTCCAAACTAGTTCTTATTAAAGGCTTAAGGAACCGTATTTTTTAGTTACTGATAGATATTATTATCAAATCTTAACATCTGCCGCAGAAGCTGTTGCTCGTGAGACTCCTTCGCTGTTATCTCAGCTGCTGGTTGTAAACACCTACCAACACACACTGAAATCCTGGAACGGCACACTACTAGTGGTGATGCACAAGGACCAGAATGCTGTATTACACTGCTGCGCTACACCTGTAGCCTGTCATTTTTTAGAAGGTGAATCATCAGTATCATCCCTATATAGTACCGTGAGAAGAAAAAATATTCTGCCTTGGGAAACAGTTTACTCCACTTAGGCTGGCAGTCTATAGCCTGTCTACTCCTCAGTCTGCTTGCCACCTCAAGTGGTGGCCTCTGTACTCAACCTGACATGAAAGAATACGAAGTGAATGCAATGCCCTTTGTTATGTGGTCACGGGTGCCGCCATACCTGCTCCTGGTCAGCCAACAGTACTCAAGGTGCGCTAACAGAATCAAATGAAAATGAAGGCAGCTGCTTTACAACACAAATGATCTGCACCAGCATCTGTACAGTGAGATTTTGAAAGCACGTGAGAGAAGTTTGCCTGAACAGTAAGATGTTGTGCACAATGGGAAAATTTGGTATCTGTGACACCATTCTCTACCCATGCTGGAACATGATGGGTGGAGAGCAGAATATAGGGGAAGTCCACACAGTTAGATGGCCTTAATCAAAGTTATCTTTTAATTCTGAAAAATTCATGTTTCTGACTTGCCTGGTAATTATTATGGAATTCTTGCTCTCTACACAGTAACACATGAAAGTAATCCAGTAGCAGGCTGATCACGGCAATTAAGACTACATCAAATGGAAGGGCTTTGTTTAGCTGCCTTCTCAAAATACCACACCTGACAGCCCACCTACCTTTATTTAGTATGTTCCAGAAGCAATCTGGAGAGCTCTATTTGAGAACCCATGAGTACAGCACCATAGAGATTCTTTAAGCCTTACTACATACTACTATTTTAATAAGCAGATGCAAAACCTTTCACAAGCGCAGATGAATGACCCGTTTTAAGGTTGCAACTAGGACTAACGTCAGTCTACTTCTGTAACCCCTTCTGGTGCATTTACATGACGTCTGGCTTATTGGCGCAAGCAAGACACCCCAAAAAAACCTGTTTTTTTTGAAAACTGGAAGCGGGCCCAAGCGTCAAACGGCAGGCTGTGCCCGCCTGCGGGGCTGGGGGCCGCACGCCCCCCGCAGAAGGTCCTTCAGCTCCTTGCACCCGCCAGGATGCGAAGCGCTGGGAGGGAGCGGCGGGCGGGTGCG
>NW_008824283.1:9944046-9960089 GCF_000699105.1 Pygoscelis adeliae | reverse complement strand
CGCCCCGCCGCTCCGCCTCCGTTTCGGGAATTTCGGCAGCTCCCTGCAGCCTCGGGAGTTGCTCCGCCGATTTCGGCCGTGCCGCCCCGCCGGGGTGACCTGCCCTCGTCAAATCGAGACCTGGGGCGAGCGGGTGAGGCGCTTCTGGCGTCTTCCGTTAAACGCTGAAGGGTGCCGGGTTGTTTTGCAGAATAATACGTTCGGCTGGCTGGTCTGCCAGTGCAAGGCAGCCGTCGCCGAGGTGGAGCACAGTAACTCGCACAGCGCAGGTGACACTAGGCAACAAAGGAAGGACGAGAAATGAGAGAATGCCAGGCTCAGTTGCGCGGTTCTTCATGCTAGTTCTAGCCTGACTCTCTAGGTACCGTTGCTAATATTCAGTTTTGTTTTTTTTTTTAAGGACTGGGTAGCTGATAAGAAATGAAAACATTTTTTTAAAAATTTAAACTCCCAAATAAAACGAGTAGTTTAATACCAGTATTATCAGCTAGAGGTCTTGTGGAAATTGCCTGGACGCTGTCAGTGTGTTCTATGCCTTTTTCTGTGGGCCATGTGATGTGGAGGAAAATCTGAATTCTATACCTCCGAATTACAAGAGAGTTCATGGGATAAAACAGTGCTTTAATGAAGATGAGTAAGTTGTGATGCTTGTAGGAACAAAAAGCTGTCAGACAGATGTGGAACAGTCCAAATGTACTTACGTTCCAGGAAAGAAATGTTTCATCTTGGAACGCTAGGACAGGGTGAGATCATCATGTCCATAAGAAATCATTAACGTTTATTAAAATAATTCAGTGTTATTGACATGTCATGATTTCGAGGCGGGGGTCACTTCTACTCTCTACTTTTGAAGCATCAAGGGTTTGAGTGTTTTTCAGTATGCAAGTTGACGGCAGCTTGGTTGTCCTCACATCTTAGTTATTCTAGGTCCTCACATCTAGGTTACTCTAGGGACACAGTGAGCTACCCACAGGTGCTGTGCAGCTGCAGAGCTAAGCATCCTGTGCTTTCTTTCCTTCTTCCACTGTAATCTTCTGCTGTAGTTCAGTGGGTAAGAGTCCCCAGAGTAATAGATCTTCAGAATGATGTGAGACATCAGGGCATTTCACCTGTTATTATTTGAGGCTTGTGCAGATGTTGGGTGTCACTTGCTTTTCTTCATTCTTTAGATGGAAACTCAGACTCTCAGCTAACCTTGTGACTTGATGAGCTGGGGACATTAATCTCACCCTGTGTGAATTCAGCAGGTTTCTGTGCAAGCTTGAGAAACTGTCTGTTCAAATAAAATGGCAAGGTTTGAGGTATAGCAGAATACTTCATTGGGAAGGTAATGGTAAACCCATTGACTATCTTGTGTCTTCCCCCTCCCCTTAATACTTCTACTTTCCTGGATGTGTCTTTTAAGCTAAAATGTCAAGGAGTGCCATTGTTTTCCTCAGCACCCAGGGGACTATGGTGGCATTCTTGTGGTGATGTCAGTTTTTTGGTGTGCGGTATGTGAGTCCCTTTTCTGATTTCCTGGCTTTTCTCTAGTAATCACTGAGTGCAGACAGTTGATCAGAGAGCCTTTGGTTCTTTCGCAAAGATGACAGCTCAGTCCTTCAGATATAAGGATTTCTGCCTTTCCACTGCCATCTCTTTGTGTGTTCTTCTCCCACCCAGAGGATTATTCAAAATTATTTGTGAACTTTGAATACTACAGACAGCGAAGCTTAGGACAGATGTTGTGTAAGAAAGCAAGCTTTGTGCAACAAACTTAAGTTCATTTACAGTTTTTTCCAGCAGGCTTGCACAATAGGTAACTTCTTTGAGGAAAAGGTCTTTTAATAAGCAGGCTGAATGAGTGCTTGTATGAAGCTTTAGTGTTTGTTTGGCATCGGTTGCAGGGGGTACTACTATGTTACCACTTACCTTAGGATTAAAAGCAAACTGAAAATTGAATACCTGTGTTTATTAAATTAGAGGTCATCAATCATAGTCTCAAGCAGCAGCTTCTTTGCATCATTACGTGTCTGTTTAAATTGCTACAAAACCCATAAACTGTTTCAGCTTTAGCTTAACTAGATGGAAAAGTCCTGGATATCCTTTTAGCGGAAATACTGGCACCTAGAAATGGCTGAGCTAGAACTTCTTCCTCAATATTGTGCATACAGATATATGAAAACAAATTCTATTTGTTGAACTGGTTTACCATGTTTAGACGATCTTAGGCTGATGAGATCATCTGGAAGACTAGCGCAGTTGGTCCTCTTTAAAACTGGAAAAAACTATTGATTGCAAAATATGTAATGATTAACCTGCTACCACGCTCACACTGTTAATATGCACACTCAAACCAACTTACTTTTGACAAATTTGATCTGATTTTATGAAGAGGTGGGCTGGGCGTGAATGTTTGGTGTTTCTTCTCTTCCATGTTCTATTGCAGATGGAGTAGTATAAACGTTGATTGGTCATTTAGTCTCCAGATCAGACTATACTTATTTTTAACTACATCATTAGACTCTACTTAGACTCTAGCGACAGATGGTATGAAATAAATATTAGCATAAACTCTATCTTGCATTTTGTGTTATGACACTGAATAGTTTTATTAACAGAATAACAGAAGTCAGAGCCCTGCTAACATCTTCAGTTCTTTTCTTAACGGTTCATTATTATTCCAGAACCTAGAGAAGTCTTAGAAAGTTCCTCCATAAGCTTATGGAGCCATACTTTGTATCTTACCTACGCAGTTGAGGACCTTTATTGCCACTTGGCATAAAACCTAAATATTCATTTAAAGAGAGACTTGAAGCCCTTGAGAGTATGACTTTGCCTTGGCTTATTTTGGGTTATCTCCCTGGATCTGACGAAGCGTCCTTATATCTGCTTTTATCTTTAGCAAGCAAAAAATGAGTACACTCCTCAGTTTCATGGCTGCTACTCAGAATGCTCTAGGGGTGATAATGTCACAAGAGGATTGGTTTCACACTGATTTATGCTAATAAAGCCATTAGCAACGTTAGAGACACAATTACAATCTATATTAGAGGCAAAAGGTAAAAATGCAAGCTGACTAGGAAGACTTGAGATATTTTCTTCCCTGCCCCTGTCACGCGCTTTCTACTTGCCAGTAGCCTGGTGGAGATGAAGAGTATTGGAATGACTTTCTTCTTGTTCTGTGTCTTGCATTCATGAGGCTGGAAAACATCAGAGGTAGAAAGCACTTTTTTCCACTCTCTGAGCTTCAGAATGTATTAAATGCAAGAGAAACCAAATAACACTTTGCATTTCTAGGAGTATTGTTGTGGTAGAAATCTTAGAAAGTTTCATTGCTTCATGGCAGCAGAAATGAGCTTATTTACAGGACGACATTTCCTATAGTTTCCCTTCTCTTTCAAAGCCTTTTGTCTTAGTCTGGCTTTTCAAACCTTTCAGGCTCTGATAGATAGATAGATAGCTTCCTTAGCCGGTTCGTGGCAATATCTTCCTGTTGTTTATGTTCGCTTCAAGATTGTGTGCAACAAAGAATGCTAACTGAGAGAAATTGGCTTTCTGTGGTGCTCTACACTGTTCAGCGACCTACTAATCTGAGGTCTTACTACTAGTTTACTGGGAAAGGGAAAATGGAAAGGTCATTTAGTGGTACTCTCTTTCTAGAGTGAGCAATGCTAATCCATTCGTCTTCTGACTTCAAGAAGGGACAGGTGTCTTGGCAACCATATTATCTTTTTAAAAGAAATAAAATATATTGTCTTTTGTCTTGACAGTAACTGGTTCTTTGCTTTCCAGTCCCTTCGATTCTCCAGATGACATAGTAAAACATTGATGAAGGTTAATTGCAGTACTCACTGTAGTTTTACAGCTCTAAATAGTTATACTTCTATGCAAACAGTATTATGGTTATTCTCTGTTCTCTGTTTCCACTCCATCTGTTACCTCACTATCTCTTTTCCCCCAAAGAAAAATTATTTCCATAAAGGAACTGGCATACAATTTTGTTCTGTTACTTTTGTGATATGTGGTGATGGCCAAGAGGTGGCAATAAAGACCGTTGAATATTTTGCATGTCTTCACAATTTAGCCAGGACAAAAGCCTCAGTTATCCAGCTGGGGACCTGTAAGTAAGCCTAGTCAGAGTCAGAAGCTCGCTTTTTTTTCCTGCATCTACTGTTTTAGGTCTTACTCGAGAACGGTAGCACTCAAGCACACTGTTTTACCTGTGGTGAATCCTGCTAAAGTTGAAGGACGGCAAGTGGGTGTTGGCAGTTCATCTGCTTTTAGCCTGTGAAGGGCCTTTGCATGTTTTTAGGTTATGTTCCTTCTGGCAGTGCTGTGCACAAGTTGTGGGTTTTCTTGTTTTTAGGTTGGCAAATTATCATTAGCTTATGAAGATTTAAATAGAAGTTACTGAGTTTCTAGTAATAATGTATAGAGTAGATTTGAAATCTCTTGTCTTGGAGATCTTTCGAAGGTTTCCAGAGGGGATGTAGATTCCTATAGAAGGAATTTAAACTTAATTTGCTATAGACTTGCTTATCTTAAGTTTGGCAAAGTAGTGATAGAAAAGCTTTTAAGTTTTTCTTTGGTAGGCACTGTGCTAATGGAATAGTCTTTCTTAGGTGACAAAGATCTACTTAGTTACATCTTTAAGGAATAACCAGTAGATCAAAACTGAAGCTTACGACTCCACTTCTCCATTTAGCTTAATGGGAGTATCATATTTGCTAAACATCTGTGCAGGTGCTTCCTTTGAACCCCTAGCTCATCCTAAAAAAGACTCAAGAGGAAGCACCTGTGAACATACAAGTTTTTTAGGCTTGTAGATTAAAAGGGAGGACTAATGGATTTTGCAATAAATGTCTTTGACTCCTAAGAGCCAGAGTTCTTGGGCAAGCATGACTCTTTCTTGATCCTTTAAAGAGGAAATTCTGGGAAAGGAAAGAATCTCCTTTATTTTGAGAGGCTATCCAGAATAAAGGGAGATTCCTTCAGGCACTCTGGAAGCTTATGTATGTCTGATTTTCGGAGTAAAGAGGTGAGGTTTTTCCATGTAAATGTTTATTTTGACAGCTAGGTATGTCCCTCAGTAGGAATATGATGTTTGTAGTCTACGCAGCTATCTTGATGTGATTTAACTTGAATATGACATCAGTACTCACAACCTACACAGGTTCTTCTAGCCACCTGTGTAAGTCTTGGTTGGAATAAATGCTGTCCTGACTACATAGCATAAGTTGCTGGTGAATATAGAAGACTTAAACCTTTTCATATGCTGAATGTATCAGCAGGAGGAGAGAACTGCCAGTAGGCATGCTGCTGCTGAGGTAAAGAATATCTGTATTTTTAATTCATGAAACAGAATCATAGACTAGTTGAGATTAGAAGGCACCTCTGGAGGTCATCTAGTCCACCCCCCTGCTCAGAGCAAGGTTAGCTAGAGCAGATTGCTTATAGGCATGACCAGTTGAACCTGGAATTCACCCCAGTAGTGTGAGTAAAATGTTATGAAGTTCTAATTTTAGTTAGTCTGTTGGGATTCCATGCTGAATCTGTTGCTGAAGGCTTGATAAATTGTAGAACTGTCGAACTTTTTTTTTTTTCTTTCAAATGTGGAATAGAAATGTTTTTCAACTGTTGTAGGTGATGTTTTTTTCCTGACTAATTTCATTTTTATAGTCAAAGGATGCATTCTTCTTGTACTACCTGTGTGTGGTAGTCTTGTAAAGCTGTGGTGCATTCTACTAAGTTCAACTATATGGAGTCTTAATGAAGTTTTTTTGGTTTTTGTTTGTTTTGGGTTTTTAAATTTAAACGACTAATTAACTGGTTACATAAGTAAGACTTCTTTGCACTTCATCTCGCTTATTAAATTTGCAGTTTCTGTTTGTTGGGTTTTTTTTGTGTTTTTTTTTTTTTGAGAAAGAAAAGACAAATACATGAGTGTCTTTTCTACATTGTTTGTACTGGAATTTAGTTGAAGAAAATCTCTTCCAGTGCTTGCACCTCAGCTTGTGAGTGAGAAACTGAAAGTGAAACAACCTTATTTTCTACTGCTGAAGGAGAAATATGAAAAGTAGCTAAAGCATAAATATTAATAAGAGCATTTATTCAGAAATTGTCATTTGAATATTGATAACATCTAAAAGAAACTTACGGTATTTTTGATCTTGCAGAGTTCCTTTCAAGGAGAAAAACAATGATTTATTCAACCAGTAGTATTTGTACTCTCATAATTCTGTTCGTTTCTTTCCAGTGCTTCCTTGCAGAACAGCCAGCCATATGTAAAAACAATAATGCTAGTATCTTCCGTGAAAAGACAAAGGGTTGATCTGAGAGTAGAGAAATGCACTTGAGAATAAGACAATACTGACAAACATCCTTCAGATTCATCTTGAATTCTGTCACCGGTTGCAGTTCCTTACTGGCCCACATGGAGGAATGCTCTAGAAATGGTACATGTGGTTCAGAAGGAATGATGCCCCTTGTCACTATGGGAGCCATTCCTGCCCAACTGAAATGGGAGTCAATGTCTGACTTATGGAAGGCAGGTTTATCACCATTTTGGGGAGAGGGAATGTTTTCGTTGTTTGTTTCTGTTTGTTGTTAATGCCAGGAGTTAACCCTATTCTTAAATGTATGTTTCTTACATCTTGTCCCTCCCAGTCTGGGGCAGGGGATGTGTACCTATATGCATAAAAAGAAGCTTCAGCACAAGTCTCATAGAATCAGGGAGGATTTTCTGCTTTTAAATAATTCCTAACCGTTCTCTGATAAAAATGTCATCTGGTTTATGTTACGCAAGTTCCACAAACTTTCAGCTTTGGTATTTTAAGCTGTTTCATTTAAAATTAGTTTTGTCATAAAACATTAATTTAAATACTTTGAATGCAGCGCTTTTCTTGGGTATTAAGAGGAAATTATATGAGAAAATAGAGACATCTCTACTTCTTTTGTTTCATACCTTTTCTCGACACCTTACAGGGTCTTTGGAGGCAGTCTCTTGGTGTCTTCCGTTGGATGGGGCTTGATGCAGATGGGTTTACACAGGTTTTGGGTCCGTGAATCTAACTGATTCTTTGAGTGTCCCGTCCTTTGAAAATGACACCTTTCTGGATACTTGGACTTTAGTATTTAGTATACTACTGTGAGGTGTTGAAGTAGAGCCTAGCACACTCATTTTCTTTAGTTCTTCCATGTTCAGTTATCTATGTGGAAGAACATTAAAGGTCATTTATAGATAGCTGGGATCCTTTTGTTTCTTTTCCGCTGTCATGTTCTGTTAATTTTTAGCTCTTATATGCCAAGCAAGACTTAGATTGTTTGTCATAGCACCTGCAAGGATATTTTGACAAAATGTTAGTTTTTATGGTTTTTCAGTGCCATGGCAAGACACAAACAGTAATTAATTCCATGTGAGTTTAGAAGTCTGATATCCACAAGCTTCTTTGATTTTTTTTTTTTTTTTTTTCATAATCTTGATGTGTGGAGTGACATTTGCAGTGGGAGGATCTCAGAATCTATTTGAGACTGGAAACTTTAGAGAAAGTAAAGGAAGGAAATGGAATTGTGTTGCAAAAGAAGTGAAGCAAGTTCTTCTTGTCTGTGTTTGCACACCTTATTGCTGTAAACTACAATGTCACTAACCTTTATGTTCTGCTGTGTCAGAAATGCTGTCTGCCTTATATTAGAATAGCACTGCTCATTTGCCCTTCTGCGGATAGAAGAATGGGGTCATGAGTTGACGGGTTTTGGTTGGGACTCCACTTTAAATAATGAACGGGATGGATCTCTGGGGATAAATTGCAATTCTGCAGTCCAGGATACTGCTCCAAGAGGAGTCCTATTGCAGAAGTTGAAATAAATTCTCTAATTTAGGAGGAGGTTGCAGGAAGAGAAAAGAGCGTCCCATGTTGAAGAAAGTTGACTACTGACCCTGAAAATTACTGATTTTCGGTCTGGTTTGGAATTTGTGTAAGATACAGGCTTTTTATGAGCATTTGCCAAGTGTTTTCCTCACTTGTGGATAACTGCTTTGAGACTGTTTTACCTTTTTTCTTCTGCAGTGGTAGGGAAGAGGAGTTGATTGCAGAAGTTGAAACTGAAGTCACTAGTAGCTATGGTCTCACCAAGTATAAAGTACTGTCTAACATGAAATAATCTGAAAAATGATTTTCCATAATGTATTATGGGTATGGCAAATTGGTCAAACTCTTGACCTCATTATTTCTGCGGACTTAAGTTGCTATCTGTAAAATAAAGGAAATAATGAATTCTCATCTTCCAGCAACATTGTGAAAATAAATTACTGCCTGTGAAAGGAGGGGAAGCCTAGCCCTTCTTATTCCCAGTTTTGATTTATGGATAGTTCAGTTCTGTGGTGTTGTCCAGGATAGGTCCTCCTTTTTATTTACGATGTTTTTTAAAATTAAAAAATGTGGTTTAGACATTTCCTTCTCTTTAAGAAGGTGGAAATCAAGGCAAGCTGAAATAGCAGGGAATTGTGGTATGAGTGACAAATAGATTCTCTTTCTCTGGAAGCAAGTGAAGCCACTTCCTACGTGTGTTTCTGGTCAGTGGTTCCTCAGAACTTTACCAGGTTGTCAAAAATTTTCACACAGCAACAGAAGCAAGTTTCTTCAATTGCTATGAGGATTTGCCTTTGCCAGTAGTAAGAATGATCACAGAAAGTTGAAGTCCGCTTTTTGTCTTGAGTGCTAATTAAAAATTTACGCAGTAAGGGCTAAACTAGCTTAAAAGGAATGTTCAGCAAAAGAATATATTGCTTGATCATGTTCAAGGAAGTATAAATAAAATCAGAGTTGTAAGATACCCTAAAACTCTCATTCATTTTGTCTTGTTTTGTTTGTACTTTCAGAAGCAAATCAGTGCCAATGTGTTGGTTTCATTCTGACAGGTAGATTTCTGAGTTTTAGTTAAAACTGTGTGAGGTGAGATATGTCCAATGCTACTCCAATAGGAGTTTCAGTCCTTACTTGGTTGGCATTTATTATAAGTGTAGCTGTGAGAAAACATTACAGAAAGAAGTGCAGGTGTAATTCTAATGATGAACTGTGACATGAAAGAGGAGCAATCTCTTGCTCAGATACAGCTGTTATTGAAGCATGATCTAGCTGTAATTTGTAAACCAGTAGTACCTTTAAAATTCAAGTCAATCCATGCAACAAATCAAAGGCATATTGGGGTGTGGTATTTTCAATCGGTGAATAAGATTTTGTAAATTAAATTTTGGGCCAAAGTTTCTTCTTATTCCACAGTGTGCTGCTTGTAAAACTCTGCTGCATGATTTATAGGTGCCTATAGTTAGTCAAGAATAGGAAGGTTTGTATTTTCCATGGCTTCTTTTACCATTTTTTTCCTGCTCAAGTAACAAATTCAACCTGGTCTATGTAAGTACAAGGACAGCTGAAAATGTCTGACTGACTAGATAACTGAGGGACTTAGATGACCTCCAGATGTCCCTTAACCTCAACTATTCTTTAATTCTATGAGCAGTGAAGTTCTTGTGTTCTTTGGTAAGCATGTGTTTAGTTAAAAAGAAAAAAAGCCGTACTAAAACTCAATCAGAAAACTCCAGATTCAGTCATGCTCTTTAATAGAGCATATTTGTTAGAAAGAGGTTGACAAGTCTAGGTGCTACTATTGAAATTGAAGAGTATTGTGTAATCTGTGGAACTTGAAACCAAGCACAGGTAAACTGAGGCTCTTAAAATATGGATTTGAAGGCGTTCTGAGTAGGAGCCCAAGGTCCTGTATAGGCAAGTGCAACAAATCCCCTGCAAAGAGTCTTGTTTGTTTTCTGCATAGGAAAGAGTTGTATGTACTCTCATTTGTTGCTCTTCCTAGTAGAAATTCCTAGACTATGAGATACGTTCTTTATTTTGGTAGGAAGTAGTGGCGAGTTCCAGCTGAAGTATTGGAAAATCTTTCTTGCTGCCTGTGTTGGCTGTCTTTTAGGGACTTTATCCTAGCCCTGTGTAGTGTAGTCTGGCATGCGATGAGTAGGTACTTCAGAGTATATTAAAAGCTGTTCTGGAGATTACTGCCCATTCCTATTTCACTATTCAAGGACACCTTTATAAAAAGGGGTTCAAATATTTTATTCTTCTTATTACAGAAAGATTTGTGCAATCCTTATATGTTTGGATCTCAAGTATCTAAACATTTCAAATTAAAATGTAGAAATACTCTGTGATAGGACAGCGAGTCTAGTAGTCCATTCCATATATTAGCTAGGATCTGAGGAGTCTCCAAAATACACTTATCCAAGTTATCTCATGGTATATATTTCTGAAAGGTGTGTTTATGTTAGGCTGTTGTTTTGTTTTCTTTGATTTTTAGTATATCATCTGAAAATCTGGTAGGGAGAATTACTGCAGGGGAGGGGTAAGGCACTTTTTCTGAGGTTGCACAAAGAAAGGAGTGTAGAACTCATCTCAGCATTGCGTGTTCTAGCCACAAAGTCATCTCAAGTATTGTGCAAATCTTAAAGGAAAATTGTAATAAAAAATTCCTCACTTCTGGACCAAAAGTGTTTTGTCATATTTTATCATCAAATGCTGTAAAATCTGCCAAATTTGTGACTCATGTCCATGCTGGGTACTGCATTTGCACTTAATACCGCAACAGACTGTTGCCTTAGGCACCGTTAGTTTGAGACTGTGTTGGAGCTTAGTTCTTTCATCATAACTCTGACACTGGAGTCTGCATGGACTGAACTGTCGCAATCACGTGTGAAAAGAGCTTGTGAATATTTTCCAAATAAAAATGTTCTTGTCACCTTTCATCTGTAAAAGCCACTGCATGTATCGTTCAGGCACTGTTCTCTCCAACATACTAAATTGGTGTGCTACCTAAAGCCAGTAGTATTTAGTAATTTGTTTGCTGGTTACTGCTAGAGAACTGAATTGCAAGTACAATGAGACACCATGGAGTGCAGGGCAAAAAGTGCCTGGTAAGTTGTTCTGTTCACTGTATTTGATGGTATTTTAGTGCACACCACATACAGAAAGTGGTGATGGTAAAAATTTAGTCTTAAATAGTTATTATTTTTTATTATATTATTATTTCATCTTTTCTTATGCAAAATGTGTTTTCCTTTAAGCTTGTAAAGCACAACATACTTCTAGCCTGCAGCAGGAGGCAGGCTTGCCAAGTAGGGATGTACTGCAGTGCGTGTTTAGTCCATTATAGCTGCATATGCCTAATGTGTTATCAGCTTTTGGAAAAAATATAAAATATTTTACTATCTAGATCTCATACCTACTCAACTTTGACTTTAGCACCCTGGGAGTTAAGTTGTTCAGTAATCCTACTTAGCAGTAACATGCATGCAACCCTCGGTTGCTAAATGATTGGGAGAAAGTCTTTTTTTGGGATCCATGTAACACTGTTTTTGTAGGACTCTGCACAAGAAACCTAAAACTATTTTTGCTCAAATGAAGCCTTTAATAGCCCTTTCATTGTCTTCATTGTAAAGATCAAATAAACTGCTGCAATGATTATAGAATAGCTGTGTTTATGTAGTCCTCTGCAATTAAGGCCTTGGTACAAAGACTAATATTTTTGTGGCTACAGTCACTCTGAAACTTTGAAATTTCAGAACAGTATTTTGTATAATGTTCTAATGAGATTTTTAAGTGCGTGCCCTGGGCAATGTCCCATCATTTACCATCATTTTGACATTCTCATGAGACAGCAGCAGTGTTAAGACTTCGTTCCTATGAGTATGTCTGTCCAAAGAGGTAATGGAAAACTGACCACAGTAGTAAGCTTGTCATTCTCCATTAAGACTAAAAGGAGATGGAATGCTTGTGCTTTTTTACAGGGCCACAGGAATGGCAAGACTAAAGAATTTTGGTTTGTGTTCCCTGTTCTGGGGAAAAAATTGTTGTGTGCCGATCATGGAGTCTCCTCTACTCTCCTCCCAAGCACAATCCCTTCTTACCTGCCCTCTCAAGTTTCTCTCTCCGTTGCTTCCTCATCACAGTCACATTCTCTCATTTAGCTAATCTGAAGCTTTACTCCTCACAGGCATACTTCTGTGTGGGAAATATCAGGTAAAAATATAGATGTTCTTTTCATACACATGGTGTTTAAATTCCCAAGCCAGAAAAGCCCAGCTCAGTACTACTGGACTTTACTAGCCTCCTACTGCGTGTTGTACCTGAATGGTCTCTTTCCCCACAGTCCCAAATTCCTGGTCTTGTGTCTCGGCATGTCCCCAGCCTCTAACCAAAATATCCCAAATAACCTCTCATTGCGTTTTGAGCCCTTTTTTTCTTACTGAACACTGTAGGTGAAAAGGTAGATGCTGGTGTGATAACACATGTGTTGCAGTCTGACCGGGAACTGTTTCATTGTATAGCAGTAGGTTATGGTTGAGTAACTATCCATATAGAAGCACGGAGTTCTGTAAGAAGAAAAAAAAAAAAAAAAGACGATGCTGCTACATCTCCTATCACAATGTTTCATGTAGCACTAGCAATACTAGAGTTTGTTAACCTCTCTTTTGGAAAGAAATAACTTTTCTAAGTTGTTTGCTGAACGATGCTTTTATTGTGAAATAAAATACTGAAGTCATTTGCGCTTTCCTGATAAGAAGAAAAAAGAACTCAAGGAGTGTTAAACTTAGTTAAATGAACATTTTTTTTTTTTGCTAATATCTTTTTGCTTAAACTCTGCTCCTTACAGTATTTAAAAAGCCCAATTTTCTGTGGATTTTGGTCCTTTGTACTATAGCCATTCCCTTTCTCCCAGTGCATTAACCTCGGCTGCCTTTAACACTCCCACCAGAATACAGATAACATTTGGCATGGCTAGGCGGGAGCTACCTACATGCTTCTTAATTAGCCAGTATGTACATACGGGTTGGCCAGCTGGCTTTCTCTGAACAGAATATGTAATGTTGGCTTTTGCCTGCCTTTCCCTCAGTTCAGCTGTTCTTAGACATCTCTCTCTTATACTCATCCACCAACTTTTTTTTTTCCTTTCCATAATAGACTCTTAATAGCTTTGAGATCTAAATCATACCAGTCATTTCTAAATAAATTTGGAAGAGACAAAGTCTTGAGGGTGGGAGGGAGGAGATCGCTAAGAGGAAATCTACATCAGTGTCCTAATTTGAATCAGGAATACACCTTTAGAGTGATTATCTTTATCTCTCCTCGCTGTGGTTTAGTTTGCTCTATGCAGTAGCTTCAGAGCTTGATTCCTCCTGTTTTAAGCCAAGAGATGTGTTCAGGAATGTGCTGAATGTGCCCCAACCTTTAATGTGTGTTTAGTGGGACTGCACTAGAACTAGTCCAGAGCAAAACTGCTAAATGTGACTAGTGTAAATTCTGAGTTTTTGTTACCAGCTGTTCCACTCTACAGATCTGCTCTTGATAATTCTGTACTTCTTGCTAATGTAGATGTAGCCTTAGCTGTCATTTTCTTAAGTTTAATTTTAGCAAAACATTCTGAAGCACTCCCATCAAATATTTATAGCAGAAATTTTGTACAGTTGATTCACTGTTTCCCAGTCTGGAGTAAACCCTTATTGGAAGAGAGGGATATTTTTCTTCTTTTTTTTTTTTTCCCCTTTGGGATGAAATAAGGTATGGGAAATATAGAGGAACAGAGGTAGTTGAGAAGATTGCCTTATGCTAGATCCCCTGCTTTTTAAATGCAAGTGCATTCTAGAGCTCAAGGATAAATGCAGTATCCTGGAAATTAACCCATCTACTACTAATATTCTCATAAATTTCAGTCTTGTGCCCCATTGATTTGCTATAATAGCAGTTTGCTAACCTTCAAGATCAACTGTACAACAGGGCTACCAAAGAAAACCTTCCCTAAGCATCGTGTAACCTTTTGCTGTATGTGTTATGGGGAAGACATGCAGGAACAGGAAGGCAAGCATGCATTGTAAACCAGAAAGGAAACAAGTAGTTCTGTGAGCACCAGAACTAATGATGCTTAATTTCTTATGGATTTATGTCTTATGGTTCATTGACTCTGGTAACGTGCAAGTCTCCACTGAAACTTCCCCTGTGACTAGGGGAAAAGAAGGAAAAGTGGCTTATAAAGGCCATCCTATCTGCAGTTTTCTTACATGCAATATGGCATGAAGCTCATTGAAACTTCCCCTCGGGGAAAACAGTGACAGATTATTGTTGTTGTTGTTATTATTATCCACCAGCCACCTTTTTCCATTAAATTTATGAGTGTTTAATATATTTGAAGACTTTTCTCTGCTGTCAAATTTAAAGAAAATCCATCTACAGGCTTGAAAGTCATTGGTTAATCATACGTATGCATGCAACAAACACATGGGCCTCAGTTTCTCAGGAGACTGGGCTGAAAGCAAAAACTCTCATTAAAGGGATTGAACAGCAGTGGCAGCTGTTGGAGTACTGCATGAATTCTCTGTTTTTTTACATAGGTGAAGGCATGCCCTTTCATGAGTCCTAGATGTAAGCTTATACAAATTAATACAGTAACTTGTTGGTATTAGAGATTTATTATATGCCTAATTTTCTGTAGCTAGTTATATCTGAAATTCTGGTGGTTGGCGGGGTTTTTTTGTTTGTTTTTGGGGTGGGTTTTTTTAATGAAATAATCCTAGCTTTTTATATCATTGCCTGTAGATCTGTCAAAATGCTTACCTTTGTTACTTTAAGGAGAAAATAGAATTTTTTAGTTCCTTTAGGTGAAAAATGATTGAGAGGAGTTTAACAGTATTTCAAATAATAGGACATTGATAACTGATAATGAATGCACAGGAAAGACATCCAAACATAAAGACGTCCAAACATAAAATCAGAATATCTGATTGTTACATGCAGAGAAGTTTCTTTAGTAGGAAGCATTCTATGTTTTATTGAAAAGCATGAAACAGATCGGTTTGGTAGAGAAAAAGCACAGCTGATGAGCCTGTTCGTCAGATGAAAAGTGGTGGCGCTGCTTATTGTGACAGAGGAGAATAATTTGAATGTAAAGAGTTTAACTTTTAATTTAGGGTTCTGGTGATTTGAAATATGCCATCAAGACTGCCTGATAAACCAATAATTGCATTTAAAAACAGCCCTGAAGGAAACTCGGAGCAGACAGATCTAGGTTTCCCTGGAAGAATCTGCTAATGTTCTACATTTTCACTTTGGAAGCAAACGTTTGTTGACTGTGTTCAGGACACGAGTTGAAATGTCACTAACTGCAGGCAAAAGGAAATAAAGTTAAAATGTCAGTAAAATAACTTCTTTGGGTCAGAATTTTATTGTAATATATACTATGCGATCATGGGTTGAAGAGTTTGCTTACACTTCTGGACCATAGTGTTATCTTATGAAATAAAAAAAATTACCCTTTATGAAAAGTGTTTTTTTTTCTCAAATATTTGAAGCATTTACGTCTGTTTGAAAAGTATTTCACACAGGGATTGTAAAATAGCAATCTGGCACATAAAACATGTAATGGAAATACTGCCGTGTGTCAGTGTGATAGTTGGGATGGTTCTGCTTTAATAATCCAGTATGTGATACTCAGTTTTTAGCAAACTTCCAAAGCAGTTTTCTCTTCAAAACATAATTGCCTTGGGGTCAAGAATTGAAAGAATTCACATTTAATTTTCATCATGTGGTGAAGAAAATGGAAACATCCTATGCTTTCTGTTTTCATTTACTTATATTTGTGTGTTATTTGTGCTAACTGTATTATTAAAATACACCTTTAATGTAAGTTTATTTTGAAATGTTTTCATCATCCTCTTGCCCCATATGATACCTGTAGCTTGATTGATTGATTTTTTTTTTTTTTTTTTTTGTCTAGCATTTTAAAAAATAAACTATTTCTCTTCAGTAAGAGTTGAACGGACATGCAGGGAGGCTGGGCCTTTTGTGAAGGAGGAACTCTTGTTCAATTAATGTGGTTTAGCCCCAACTGGTGAGGCAAATAAGAGGAATGGAGCCAAGCCTAAGCTAATAAATTTTACTAAGCTCATGAAGTTGGGCTCTTTACTGTCAGTGCCAGAAGGGCATAGGGAATGGCATACTGAATCAGGA
>NW_008824283.1:9928583-9943985 GCF_000699105.1 Pygoscelis adeliae | reverse complement strand
GAGTCAAGTAGCAGAAAAAAGGAAGGAAAGAAAACAGCAGCATATGCAATGAGAAAAATTTTGATTAAAATAATAAAGATAACTTTCACACGTTGATCTGTTTTAAAGTAGTTGTAATCATGATGATATATACAATGGGAATTGTTGCAAATGAAACTTAAAGAGAGGATTTGAGAGGCTAACTGAGCAAAAGCAGATTTGTGACTTGTGTTTTCTTTTTAAACCCATGAAAACAGAGATATTTGCTGCTATGGTAATACTCTATGTATGGTGTAATCAGCACAGTAGTTGTTGTCTGTGAAGATACTAACTCATTGCTTCTTTTAGTATTAAGAGATGTTTTTGTAAACTACAGGAAACTCATTCTAGAGTACCCTCCATTGCACCAATAACCCTTTTTCTTCCTGCAACTATTACAAAAAGCAAATAAAAAGAAAAGCCAAATAACCATGTGCTTTGATGTCCATTAAAAATGAACAATTACTCTCTGTATTGGTAGGGCTGCATAAATCCTATTGACACTACATAAATGAAGGGAATATACTAATGTTTCTTTTGTCTTGGGTAAGAGTAGAACAGTAGGAATTTCACAATATAGTATCTTGTATCATAGTGGAGACAAGATTCAGGTTATTATATGTGAGACAGTTTCTAATTAAGCTCTTCCTTGTGGTTAATGTTAAAAAAAAAAAAAAAATTGAGGTGTAGGGGAAAGGGAGGAAAAGAGCAGACCTTAGTGCAGCATTTCCTAATTTTTTGACTTGAGGATTGAGCATTTTGAACTTTCCTTCGCCTCTTGTTTTTTCCCCCCTCTTGTTTTGGAAGAATAAGCAAGCAAGATGTTACTTTGTTGTATACAGTGGTATTAATCTTAAGCCAAGTATTCTGTAAGGGAATTTCCCATAGTTTAGGTCTTGGGGGACAGGTGGGTGGAGTGGTGGTGGTGTGCTGTGCAGAAATTTGTTTCAAGATGAAATTTTTTGTGTCAGGTCTAGTATGCAAAACATTTTTCTCAAAGTTATCTGCCAAAGAGAAAATACCAGTCTCTGTTGTCAGTTACCTGTGTCAAACCAAAATAGTGGCCTTGGTCCTAGAACAGCAACAAATTCACTATGTCATGATCCCAAAATCTTCACTGTAAAGCAACAATAGAAATGTCACACCTGAAACGATGTCTAGCTGAGACATAAAATTACTACAAGACTCACTAAGACTGTGATCACATCAGTTCAAAAAGACCCCTAAAATGTCACCAGCTTTAAAGTGACGTCAAATGCAATTTTACTTTTCACGTGACCTCTCCTCTTAGGTACTTTTACAGGAAGAGTGGCTCTTCATTCTGCGAAAGAGGCAAGTCAGGTGAACGAGAGAGTTCAGCAAATGACTTTGTTGGGATTTTTGGTTATGACACTGTTCCTGCTGTAAGCTATGTTTTTGTGTTAGATTTCTTGGGTTTCACCCTTAGCTGGAATTGGCTTCTGAGTCTTGGCTAAGCCACAAATCTCTTAATACGTTTTGGGATTTATGAGGAGTGGTATGTAGTGGCCTAACAACGCGTTTGTCTGTTAACAAGCCTGAGCAGAGTGAATGAGAGTCTCCAGTGCACCTTTGGAGACATGAAGATGATGGCTTATGAGCTTGGTACAAATTTGTTTAAGTTAGCTTTCTAATATTATCTGCCATGTTTTTTTCTATGGTCTTTTACTTACACACTGTAGTGAGCTGAGTTTGCCCTGCTGATTCCTGTCTCATTTTTAGCTCCTGTCTTGACAGTTGCCTGAACCATAGAATATGGAGAGAAGCGTTACTTCTCTGTTCCTTGTTTGTTATTCGGAACTGATAGTTTGCAGTCTTCCATTGCTAAACTCACTTACCATAGTACTTAATGGTTTGTGTAGTAAAAATTCTGGTGTGCTGGCAAGACATTAGGGCCTGTTTGTTTATCCTAACTTTTTTTCTTTGTGGTAAGAACTTTGTAGTTCTTAACAAGGTGCTAAATAAATAATGCTAAAAAGCACTAGACTGTATTGCTGGCGGTGTTGAAAGTGTAGAGCAGTCTTCTGCTATGCTCCTGACATAAGTTTTTAGGACAGCCTGACTTTCCCTGGTTAGGTATTGCAGTTGGACTCAATGATTTTAGAGGTCTTTTCCAACCTAAATGATTCTATGATTCTATGTATTAAAAATATTCTGCTTCTCTTGAAGTAGAAAAGTGGAATCAAAACTAACATGGAAAAAACAAAATTCCATTGTGTGAATCTGTAATGCCACTTACTTGGTGTACCCTGGAGATGAAACACCACAGAGCTCTTAGAGCTTTATATACATATATATATAGCAATGGCTTATGTAATTAATTTGCTAGACAGTGGAAATTAAGGTTTCTAGTTCCAGGTCTAAGCTTTAGAGGATTTTTCTTCTAACATATATCTCTTGTTCCAACAAGTAGGATAGCAAATCACCAAGATTTGACCTTCTTTCCATAATATTTTGGGTAGACAATATTTCAGTTTCCCAGGCTAGAAAGCTTAGTTTCTCTTCACACTGTTGCTAGAAATGATCTTATGTATCCTCCCAGTCTTATTAACTATAAAATTGAGATGCTGAACCAATAAACCATCAAATATCCACAAGTGTTAAGTCTGCCAAAGAGGTAAGTTAGAGGGGTGAGGCAGTTCAGCAACTGACTTGGTGGTTTTCTGATGACACTGTTGCCAGTAGTAGCCGTGTTAGACCTTTTGGGTTTTCACCCCAAAGTTTGAGCTGCAGATGAGTGGGATGCTTGAAATCAGGTGTCATTGTTAGTCATCTTTTTTGAGGTACTATTCAGCTTTGCTACCATCTACAGTAACTACATTTGTCCTAAAATGACACTGTAGTGTGTATGTTTATATAATGTTGGTTTGTTTGTTTTTCAGACACACGATGAACCCACTGATACAAGATACAGCTAGCTAAACAGCTATAAAATGCCCAAATTTGGGTCTACAAAAACAGTTCAAGTTGAAAATTCTGACAGCGATAGCACCATGGTGGAAAAACCAACTGC
This sequence comes from Pygoscelis adeliae, assembly GCF_000699105.1. Classification (NCBI taxonomy): domain Eukaryota; kingdom Metazoa; phylum Chordata; class Aves; order Sphenisciformes; family Spheniscidae; genus Pygoscelis; species Pygoscelis adeliae. The sequence continues at coordinate 9,940,936 of NW_008824283.1, read as the reverse complement.
AAGAAAGGTAACAAAATTATATTCATGTCCTTTTAATTTCAGTGAAATGAAGAGCATGTGTTCTATCACGATTTTTGTTACTGTAATGGGAAGAAATAAATATGAATCTGTATTCTGATATCGTGAGCGCAGAAAAATAAGTTTTTACATGGCTTTAACTGTAAATTAAACTAGGGAACAGAATTTATGCCTTTTATTGCAACTTGCATCTTAATTCAAAAGGAAGCTGGACACGTTAGGTTTATTTGATGTAAGTTAGTGCTTAGTTTCCATATCTTACATCATATGAAGTCTTTATACACTCACAAGAACAATGATTCATATTTTTTTAATTTTACAGTGTCTTACTCTCTGTAACAAACACATGAAACATTTCTGAAGGCCTGTGACGGAGCACAGACCAATGAACAAACATAAGTTTCTTATATTCCTTTGTAACACAGGGACTTGTTCCCTCTGTTAGGAGGACTTGAAAGCCAAATGCTGCAGAAGGGTTAAGCGTAACTCCTGTGCAAGGGAGTCCACTCTGTAAACTGTACAATCCATTTTCGAGTGTTGGAGAATAAAGGAGTATGCAAGCTCCAGAAATACTGAAGGGTGGTTTGTTGTTTATAAATGTGGAGTATCCTATAATTTTCAAACTTCTGGAGCCGAGCTGCAAATAACCCAGTTCTCAGTTTTGTCTGCCTAGTATGCTTGTACAACAGACGAGTTTATCTGTAGTACTAATGAATAACAAAAGATAGAATAATCTGTATTGTGAATGATGAGTTGTATATTGCCCTAAGGAGAGAGAATCCATTTATCTCCCAAATGATGTTTAAAACTGTTTTCTCTAGAAAAGGAGATTGTGTGTGTGTGTGGTGTCATACTTAACTGTTACAATTTTATTGAAGTCTGTATTCTCTGTAAGACCACTTAATGAATGGATATAAGACAGGGAGAGATGAAAAAATAGGAAAAGATGAGAAGATCCAGCATCTGCTTCAAACTGTTTGTCTTTTGAAAACATTCATAGAAAGCATTAGAGTTTTAGTCTCTTCCCAGTTTGTTTTATGGGTCCCGGTAAAGTGAGACAAAGGTAGTTGTTTCTGCTAGCTGTGTTGAACTACTTCGATAAGAAAAAAAGAGTAAAATGGGGAAAGGAAATTGGCTTACTAGTAAAGGGATGAAAAAATGATGGGGTTTGTTGTTGTTTTGTTCTGGTCTTTGGGATATGGTCAAGTTAATTGAAGTGTCATTCAACACTGGGAATAAGGGGGGTAAACTGGGGCCTACAAGCAGCAAGAATACGAAGGCTATTGCAGTGAAATTTAGTGGTATTCAGTACTGCCTTTTTATTTATATACTTGTAAATAAGCTACATTTTGTAAAGGTTTTAGGTTATTTAACTAAAAAAATATTTTCTGGCTTTATAAACTCTTGTTATCTTGACACTTCAGTATTTCTGAAAAAAGCTTTTGACACAGGAAAATTTGGAAGACAATCAACAGCTGCTCATGCTAGGAAAACTGACTTATGTCATCTTTTTTCAAGCTTTATTTGTGTTTTTAATTTTAAAAAACCTGTAACACAGGTTAAAATGAATTTTCATCTTTTGTTCGCTTTCATCAAAGCAAAAATAGTGGGTTTGCTGGAATGTGTCAATTTTTAAGTTTTTTCTTTTCCCTGTTTCTCTGCTAAAGGTACGGCTTGAAACGCTTGGAATGCATTTGTTTGTAGGTTTGAACATACAGAAATAGATTATCATATTTTTATAGTGCAGATTATTTTCTTCCTTTGTAGGCTTTGAATTTTACATACAAATTGCTCTGTAATCTGAGTTTAAAAAAAATAAATCAAAATAAAGAGTTTACTTCTGAGTCCCCTTTTCCTCCTCCGCTCTCCACCTCTGACATCTCCTCACCTCCTCTCCCTGTTGCTTGCTGCCACAGTAGAAAAACGGTGCTGGTTTCCAGAGTGGCTGTTGAATCTGCAGCCGCTGCCAAAGCAACTGCCTTAGCAGTGATCCTTGTGCCCAGTTCAGTATTTGCTGGTTGTCTTGACACCTTCATCTCTAGTAATCTCCTGCCTCCGATGTACTAATAACAATAACAGTTGATGTCTGCTGAGCCATTTAACCCCCCTACCCTGCAATATCTGCAAAGTTAGGTAATTTTCTGAAACAGATATGTGTAGCTCTCTTTCACCAGAAGAAGATATGAATCCGTATGAAAATATGAATAACTTGTTCCAGGGAATAGAACAGTGAACGTGGTGTCATTTATTTAACCACCAGGAAACACGGCAAATTTTGATTTGATTTAGAAGGGAGTAAATTAACATTCTATTTTTAATGGTCTCATAAAACCCTTTCATTGTCATACTAGCTCGCGTGAAGTTTTCTCCTTAGCTGGCTGCTCTAACAAGGAAATGCTTCTTGTTGAGACTGATCATCAGTACAGGAATTGGAAGTATGGACAAATATGCTAGGTTCAGATTCTACTTTGCCTGGTCTTTGAGATTAAGACACCAGTGAAGGCAGGGTTACTTAGAAAATTAAAGTCGGGGGAAGATGGAAGTTTGACCAAGGACACGTGTATGGAAACACAATGGTGGACTAATTAGATTGATACCAAACAGTAAACTGATAAACTGCTTGCACTCTTATGTTCAGTCTTGCTTGCTGTCCACCTTGGCACAATATTTAATGTGAGATTAGAATAATGTAGGATTTGGTTTGGGGATTGTATGGTATAAATTGATGTATGTAATATTTAATATTGAAAATGTGAGATCCTAAATAAAATTACAGAAATATTTAAGTGTTGCAGTTAATATTCCTGTATTCAGGTTTTTAGCATAATAAATACAGTTTGGTTGCTTTTGTCATATTTTGAGAAAATTGAATACATGGTTAAGATGTTAAAGAGTCACTTAAACAGTCACATGAACTGTTCTCTAACGCATGGGCAAGTAGTTGTTAGCAGTGTTTAGCTGGCCCTTGAATAGTCTTCAATCTTTTCCCCTGTATTAGAAAAAATAAACAAAATATTGCCAAAATGTAATAATTTTAATTCAGCCTAGAAAATTATTTAAAATTCAACAAACAATACGGTAAGAGTAAAATTTGAGTTTGAAAACATAAAATCATGAAGACAAATCTGTATTACACACACAGACATAAAACTCTGAAGTGATGATTGACCAGGCAAAATCAACCGTGATAATTTTAAATGAAATATCTTCAGGAAGTAGTAGAAGTTTCTGTAAAGCAAATAAGGATTTTTCTCAATATGTAAATATTTGCAACCGTGAATTTAAAAACAATAGTCTTTGAAGCATTAGAACTTCTTATGGAAAAAGTTACGAATTCGTTAACCTAATGTAATTGATGTAAGAAGTACTGATGCTGCAGGTGAAAGGGATACTAAAGTAAAATTTTTGCTTTAGTGGCGTTTTGATATGGAAGTGTCTTGATTAATCTGGAAAATACCTCTTGTCCACACACTTTTCTCAGTATTGTGCGACCAATGAGTGACCATTCACTGTACCATCAGAGATGCCTGTGTCTTTTAGTAGCATGGAAAGACCCTGAGGTTGTCAATATTCAGATAATTGCAGTGGTCCTTAGCACAAAAAATGCATTCTAATTGTATTTTTCACATAGCTTTGGCTTTTTATTTTTTCTGTAGAATGGTAGAGTCAAACCACTTCTGCGCTTTGCTATGTAAGCTTGCTCTTAACTTGCTTCTGTGTCCACTTGTTGTTGAAGCAGAAGTGTCTTTGAACTACTCATGGAGCTTAATCTCTATGACTGTAAATGAACAGAAGATAGGTAGTTACCGGTGTTCCCTTACATGTTCATAGATGCATTGTAGGCAGAGGAGGCCTAATGTGAAATAATGATCACACAAAACAGTGCATTTACAAATGAACGGTAATGTTAAAGGACACTACTCCCTAAAAACTTCCTCATTCTTCTCAAAATAACAACTGTAATGGCCTAAATATATGGTGTAAGGCTATTCCAATGGTTAATATATTAAGATAAAAGAAAAAACATTTGCAGGATTTGTTTTGCCTAGTTGATGCAATGTTTAGCTCTTACTGGTTGTGCACTCTTAGGTGTTGACTGAGGAATGTAGTAAAGTTACTGTTCTTATGAGACTTAATCTTTAATATTTGTCCAGTGGAAGTTAATGCTTATTATGCTGTTCTAGCAACCAGTAAAGAGCTGTGTGAATCAGCTATGTGTTCAGGTCTTCTGAGAGCTTAAAAAAAATCATTAGAAATAACATTCCTGTTAATAAGCTGAGTTGATATCATATTTGCTTTAGGGTACATGTATTTTTATTTCAGTTGCTCATCTTGGGAGCATAAAATAAATAAAAAAAATCTAAGAGTGTGTACAGCAGATAGGCCATTTAGTGTTTGAATGAGATATTCTATAAAGATAAGAACATAATGAAATTTTAATTTATCTGAATTTATATTTTAGAACTTACGTGGCCAAAACTCAGGAAGTAAATGATAAGATATGTGGTTCAAGGAAGAAACACATCTGGGGTTTGTAAGAACTCTCTTCTTAGAGTCCAACGATAGTGCCCAAAGCCATTTTAATACCATGCAGAACACGCTTCAGTATGTAATTATCTTTGATAGGCAGAAAAAGAATGCTGATTCTCCCGGGGCTTAGTACATCTGCTAGATTATATGGCACTCTTGTCTCCTTTTGTGTATTGTCATTGATTGTAGCGGTACCAGACAATAGAGCTGGAATGGGATATCGAGAGATGTCCAGATTGCTGTTTGTTAGCCTTCTGAGACAGTTTCTGTTGAACAGATGAAAAATGTGTTCCTCCTCATAATATAGTAGTATGGTTTTGTTGACAGAGAAAATTCTTGTTACTACATCCTCCAGTGAGGCATGCATTAAATGTTGAGACATGCAGATCCAGCTCATCCATTTGCCCCAGAGTAGAATAAGCTGTACTCGGTTCTTGACAGACGTTTGCCAGACCTTTTCTTTAAAGCCTTGGCTGATGGAAATTCCAGTCTCCTTGGGCAGTTTATTCTGATACTTAATTACACTGACTGGCATAGAGTTAGATACTTAGTAGACGGATAAATAACCTTTGCTTGTCTCCTGTTGCAGTCTAAAGCCATTAAATGTTTTCTAACAGTAGTGGACATGGAGACTATGTAATGCCTTTCTCTTTGCAGCAATAGTCTGTGTATCTGAACATTATCGTGTCTTCGGTGTTTTATTTGATTAGCAGTTTTCACTTTAGACTAATGAACGTCTTTAGAAAGTCCACAGATATTCTAAGTTACAGGTTGTTTTATAAAAGATGTCAGCTTCGTTTTGGGTTGCTTCCATGGATCACGTCAAACTAATATAGACCTATTTGTGCTGAATCTTTAACCTTGCTTTGGACCCTGAAAAAAAAGAAGTCCATGCCGTTGCAGTGACCAGGAGTAGTTGGAACAGTGGATGCTCACCCTTTAAATCAAAATGCCTCTTCTAACCTGCAGGGCTTGCTACCTTCTCTTGCCTTCCTTTACTTGAAGTTGAATTCAGGAGGTTGTTAAGAGCTTTGTGGCTTTTAACGTGGGGTCTTGTGATTGTACAGTTAATTATTTTTATCAATTTGTAGAACCTTGGTTTTACCTTGGCTTTTCCCATTTTGTTTTGTATTTAGACTGTTTTTCAAATTTGCTAGTCACTTTATTTTCCCTTTGCCAGTGCTCTTTGCTTCTCCCTCTTTCCTGGTTGTGATGGTGTCTGCATATCTAATTGCATCTCTATTTCAGCATTGTCACTGAAAATACTAAATAGCATTGACTTTGTACAGAGTTCTCAAACACCCTGTTCATTGCATCTTTTGGGTTGGAAAGTTCACCACTGGTGGTGGCTAAATGTTTATTTCCACAACAGCCAAGGAGCAAAATACTCTCATTTTTCAGTTGCTGTGTTTTCTGTGTATAGCCTGTTCTTTCATTTTCAACGTACCTTTATTTACCTGAAAGTATGCATTTTGAACTGTCTTTCCTACTTCGATCATCACAAAAGTAATATTCAGTGATTATCCAAAAAGTAGTGCATCAGTCATAATATTTGACATAATGCGTATAAACAATTCAAGAATAAGTGTAAAGCTGTCAAATTATTTAAGCAGCTTGTGTCTCTTTGTGAGCACCTACCAATGTATTTTACTGATTAGTACCAAAAAAAGTGATTCTTTTTAAGGATTACCAACCGCAAAAAGCTTGCCTCTTTTTCTACAGGACAAGTTGAGACCAATGTTTCCTGCTTAGGAAATTTAAATTATTTTTAATTGATCCTTTCTATTGTGTGGTACCTAACATAAGATAATATTCTAGAGAAAGCAATAAAATTTTAATACCACTTTATTCTAGAGAAAGCAATAAAATTTTAATACGGCTTTATCATATTGTGGGAAACTTACATATGTACACATGAGAAATAATTGGATTGTTTGGAACAAGGGATGAGAGAGCTCTTGGTGAGATTGGGCTGAAGTGGAGATACCCTTATGTGTAGTGGAAGAGATCGGAATGGGCTTAATGGAGTTTGGATCTGTTCTTGTCAGCTTACAGATGCATTTGCAAATGATCAGTTGTGTTAGATTGATTAGTTTCTTTCAAAAGTAATAGCACAGACACTTTATCTCCCAAGGGCTTAGGGGAGTCTTAGGGGCTTTTAGATTTTTAGATTTTTCTTGTTCTAGCATGTAAGAAAAAGGCTGGGGGAGTGTTTGTTGTTTCCTTTGGGGTTTTGGAGGAGGGCTGATTTTGGTTTTAGCGTGTGGGTTTTATTCTGCCTTTTGGTTTGTTTGGGGTTTTGGTTTTTTGGGGTGTTTTTTTGGGTTGGTTTTTTTTTGGTCAGGTTTCCAAACTCAGAGCGAAGATAGGTTTTCTCTGGGGGCATCAACCTTTTACTTCAGGAATTCTCCTGACATAGTCTGATCCCTTCTTTGTGATTTCTCTGGTACAGATATTTGTCATCTGAAGATTGTAGAGTTTTTTTGCAGGTTCTTTTTGTAATCACTTCTGCCTATCCCTTTGGCAACAGTTTAGACTCAGTGTCAGATGATATAACCAAACTACTTCTCTTACCTGTGTTTGTTTTTAAATAAAGGAAAGGTGCTCTCGAGAATAGTACCTTTACTTGGAGTTATTTTATAGTTTTCCTCTAATCAGAATAAATCTTTTAACTTTTTCCTTCAAAAGTACCAAGGGAGCAGCCTTTTGTTTTTCTGATTAGCAAGTAAGTGTATGTGCCTCTTCGACCTTTAGAAAATGAATCTGTTACTGGTTTCATCCGATCATCTGTTAAGAATGATACAAAGCTGTGGAGTTGTGATAGCTGACATAGCTGGATGATGTGTTTCTGCAGCATGTAACGAACAGAAGATGTTATGTCTCTACATTGCATCTTGATTGGTAGGCCAAAATGTTGGGGCGTGCAGAGGGTTGTCTCAAGCAGTCTTTTCAGTAACCTGCTATCTTTTACATACTTCGACCTCCTGTATTATCAAAGTAATCAAATGTAAGTTAATATTGTGCCCATCTGGGTTTTTCTTTGTTTATCTTGAAATACATTTTATAAGCCAAAAATCCCAGATTTATGCAACTAAAAATTCCAAATAGCTTGTACCTATTTTTTCTAAATTTGATACCAGCTAAAAAAGTTTCTTCATAGACTTTCTAAGTTCTTAGTAAATTTTACTTTAGAAAATGAGGCGCTACACTATTTTTCTTGTTGAAATAGAAAGGGAGTTCTGTATGGATGGATTACGGGGTGGGGGTGGAGGCAGGGGATGGTTGTTAGAGGGTTTTTTTTGTTGCTACTGTGTTACTATTCACAGTCTGAATTGCAGTGTGGGCTTTTAATGTGCTTTTAATGTGATTGTTATGTTATGGTCAGGGAAGGAAATTGGGTTTGTCGTTAAGACTTGTCAAATTCTTGTCCAGTTTTTGGTGTTCCTTTGCTTATTAATCAAGGCTCTAATAGTGAACAGCAGTTCTACAGTGATGTATCTGGAAGTAGAAATAACACAAGATACTAATTTTAAAAAGAAAGAAATGCCATTGATTATTTTTAGTAAGGTTACTTTAAAAGTTTTTGAATAAACCACGTAATACACATACATAGACACATGCACGTACATTCTTGCATAGCAGTCTTTTCAGTCTGTATACATTATAAGACTATTCTGCTTTATGCAAAAATTACTTAGTATACTTTTTATTTATATTAGAGCAAGGACAAGATTGCATCCTACAGCAAAACTCCAAAAGTGGATAGGAGTGATGTGGGGAAGGAGATGAAAGAAAAGTCTTCCATGAAACGTAAACTTCCTTTTACTATTAGTCCATCCAGAAATGAAGATCGCAATTCAGACACAGGTAGAACCTTTTTATTTCCTTAACTAATTATTTGTTGGTAAAATACGTCCTAATTTAATTAATTGTATATTATGTTTTTATATTGATTATTTTTTTTCCCTTTAAAAAAGAATACTAAGTATAAAATTTGCTTGCTTGCTCCTGGTTGTTGCATCTCAGTCTGATAGGCTTTCATCCTATCATTAGCAAGAGCTAGCATGCCAGCATTGTTTATCTACATTTTCCAGTTGTTTCCTAACCTCATTCTTTTGCTTCTATTTTAGTACTAAATCTTTCTTTACGTTGTCATCTCTAGAGGTCCATTTGCTTAAACAAGTAAACTGATGAAAAGACATGTAAGTGCCTTGATTTGAGACACAGCTGTCAGCCTTTCGTAGCCTTTTTTGGGGAGGGAGAGTGGAAAAGATTGGTAGCTGTACTGTCCTCCATATAAGATAAAAGGTTGCTAAGGTTATGGAACTAACTAAACTAGCCATGGAGAGCGAACTTTTCTTTCAATCTAAGCTCCTATGACCTGTTCAGGATACCTTTTCTGCACAGGCCGGTAGTTCTTCCTAACTTAAGCATATTCTATTAGAACTGATTTCAAGACTTCAAAATACCATTCTTAACATGGCTCTTTTCAAATCAAGATGGAGGGGTCTGGATGTATTCCAAGAATACAGTTGTCTCTGAGTTTAGGTAATTAGTTATCTATGTCATACTTCAGTAATAGTTCTGTTGGTAGCAAGACAGTATCCATGCCCTCTGGAAGGCCACCAGAAGGCATGTTCCCCAAATTTGTCAGAGGCTCAGTACTACAGTTTCTTATACAGTGCTCATTGTACGTTTGAATATTTTCATAAACAGGTAATTCCCTTAATATGCTTAGATTTTAATGCAAGGTAGAAGTATATGCCTCAGTACATGTTTAGTTTTTGTCCAGGATTGATTTAATGCAGAAGATTTGGCTCCTGGATATTACATACATATTTTTGTTACTGTAAAGAGAATATGGTATGGAATCCAAATTTGAAATAGTCACATTACAAAACAATACTCTTGGCTTTAGATCTCTGTTTTCAGTGGTTTTACAGAATTCTAGAGTCTTACACTATTCATGATACCACTTGATTCTGAAAAGACCATGTATAAATTAGAAGTATGCTCCCAGCATCTGCTTTATTAAATTTACTGCTTGGTAATAGACCCTAACTGTTTTTAATAATGGAAATAAATATATTTAGAAGTAATATTTAGCACTTATGTAATGTTTTCTGTGTTGGAAATCTTTTGTCATCTCTCCCCACCCCCATCAACTTTAGATAATTCATTGTCACAGCGTCTTGTAAGGTAATTTTTTGTGTTTCTCTTGCTGTAGCATCTATTGTCACAGTTGCCACAAACAAGAGGGATTACTGTAGGCACTTAGACATGCACAAGAAGACAATGCACGCACTAAAAAATCTTTTTGTTACAAGCTGTAACGGGGAGATGAAATAAACAGTTCAAGCAGGGGCAAGAAATACTTAATATAACAATAGAAGGCACATAGCTTTTAAATACTGCGTAGTAAACATCATAGCTTGTTGTCTGTTTCATTACTGCTGAGGTAAGCAGGTAAGAACAACTACCCCATCTTACAGATGAAGAACTTGGTACATAAGCTTGCCACAAACTTTAGAGGCAGGAGCACTACTAGGATGAAAAAAACAGTTCTTATAATGCTGATTCTATACCTAACCAATTAGATTAGACCAGTGGGAATTAACCACTTACATTAGCACCTTTGGCACTGACATGGATTAGAACCGACATCAGTGATCATGAAATGCAGTGCTGCTTCAGACACAAACTTGGCATTAGATGTTGAAAAGGTTTGCCATCACTGGACTAAACTGTTACGTCTGACAGAAGTGTTTCCCTGTTAACTATGTACAGAGAATGGCAAGTGTTATTTGAGAAGGAAGAAAGTAAGTTTCTGGAGATGAGTGTAACCAGGGACAGAGGGAAAAGAAGAGGTGCTGAAAACCTTATCAGCTAGTGGTGCTAGTGTTTAAAAAGAAAATAAATTTAACAAAAAAAAAAATCTCAGTTTTCTTCTGATACTTTGTGAAAATCTGTGGTGGTGTTCTAGGGAAATGGTCAAAGGTTATGTGTACAATTCATAATCAGAAAGATTCTGAAAAAATATGTGTTACTACTCCATTCTTCCCATTGTCCATTACAGTTCCAGGATGTATTTTTTCCTTTTCCTATGGTTTTATTTTTAATAGTCTTCCAATATGGTTTTTTTCAGAGTTCAGAATGGCAAAAATGTTCTTACTGCTTTGCTAAATAGTTTCTCTGTAACAGATAAGACGATTGAGTTTGATTTTTCAAATGTTTTTAAAGATTTAGGGTTTTCTAAAAATGTGGGTGAACAAAAATCAAGAAATGCCATAAAAAGTAGCTCTAGAATAAAAAAAAAATTAGTGGTTTAGTTTAATAAACGGTTTATCTTCAAGATACATGATAGGGTTGCTAGCTGATTGTAGAAACCTCATGATAATTGGGTTTCATCCTGTTTAGGCAGGTAAATCAGTCAAAGAAAGGGAATACATAATTGTTAGAGCTTTACATTATTAGAACTGTCTCGGTTCTATCTCCAGAGTATTCATTCATGAACTAAGATTTTGTCTTTTTTGCTTCATTTTTGTAAAAATTGCCCCCTGCAATTCCACCTCTTGCTCTTTTTTGTGCTGGGGATTTTTTCGTTCAGGTATTGTCTAGAAACCACAAGTGACAATGAACATGGACAGCTAAACTGAATATTAACTTAATTTGGAAATAATTTTTTAAATCTGATTCCTACAAAACTATACATAAAGTCAATTTTACACCCAGTCAGTTTTGGCAAGACTGAAATCAAACAGCATTTGTAGTGTCCCATAAGAGTCTAGAACAATTCTAGTCCTCCTGTTTATCTAAATTTAGATTTAAATCAGTGTCTTTGCCTAAGAAACTGCTGCAATAAATTAGAATAGAATACAATCACTTAGCTTGGGAAAGACGCTTAAGATCATCGAGTCCAACTGTAAACCTAACACTGCCAAGTCCACCACTAAACCATGTCCCTAAGTGCCTCATCTACATGTCTTTTAAATACCTCCAGGGATGGTGACTCAACCACTTCCCTGGGTAGCCTGTTCCAATGCTTGACAACCCAGCTATTTAATTAGTATTAAATATTTTCAGATTTAGCCTTTTGGTTACTTTATTAATAATTTCGTACCGGTTAGGACTGAGTCCAGTTGCCTAAATGTAGTCATGCAATGCCAGTTGGGATGCCTGCAGTAGCTGAGAAGTCTCTACAGGGCTGAAAGGTAACATGAGTCACAGGAGACCTGTGGCCTTCTGAAGAGGCCAATGGGACAGCAACATCACCTGAAATTGCACTACATACCTGTCTTTAAGCAACAGCATCCAATTCTCAGTTTCGTTTGTTGTGCAGGGGTGTCTCTATTATACTGTCCTGGTTTGGATGGCTATCCTACTGAGGGTTCTGTTATCACATCCCCATTCTTTGATCAGAGCAACCACAAAAAGCTAATACGATATATACGTACAGCAGTCAAATTTATTTATACTGCAAATTTTGCAGTATAACTTTAACCCTTGTGTCCTGGTTTCAGCAGGGATAGAGTTAATTTCCTTCCTAGTAGCTGGTACAGTGCTGTGTTTTGGATTTAGGATGGGAACAAAATTGATAAGGCACCGATGTTTTAGTTGTTGCTAGGTAGTGCTTACACTAGTCAAGGACTTCTCAGCTCCCCATGCTCTACCGACTGAGAAGGCTGGAAGTGCACAAGAAGCTGGGAGGGGGCACAGCCAAACTGGCCAAAGGGACATTCCATACCATGTGACGTCATGCTCAGCACATAAACTGGGGGAAGCTGGCCGGGGGGGGCTGCTGCTCG
>NW_008824283.1:9922771-9923048 GCF_000699105.1 Pygoscelis adeliae | reverse complement strand
CCTGGTTTCGGCAGGGATAGAGTTAATTTCCTTCCTGGTAGCTGGTACAGTGCTGTGTTTTGGATTTAGGATGAGAACAAAGTTGATAACGCACCGATGTTTTAGTTGTTGCTAGGTAGTGCTTACACTAGTCAAGGACTTTTTAGTTTTCCATGCTCTACCGACTGAGAAGGCTGGAGGTGCACAAGAAGCTGGGAGGGGGCACAGCCAAACTGGCCAAAGGGACATTCCATACCATGTGACGTCATGCTCAGTACATAAACTGGGGGAAGCTGGC
>NW_008824283.1:9915448-9922569 GCF_000699105.1 Pygoscelis adeliae | reverse complement strand
GAGGGGGAGAGAGCGAGCGGCTGCGTGGTGCTCAGTTGCCGGCTGAGGTTAAACCATGACACCTTGTTTAAGTTAATCTTATGAAGGATTCTACACACAAGCTTTGTTTAAGACCGGTAGAGTTGATGGTGGAAAGAGAAACATTTTTCATACCTTTTTAATAGGTTTTCTGATTTGAAGTCTCCCAATCCAAAAACATAATTTGATTGAAAAGCCATCACTTATTTAGACTACTTAAATAGCATTATTTAAATTTTGTTAATTTATTTCATTAATCTGGTTATTTTTAAATAACCTGTGATGTTCTTATTCTGATAAGCACAACAGGCAAGTGCTGCTTTTGCGAAGGACAAGATTGTTTGCTTTCTCTACCTTATTAGTCTGAAGAGAGAAATTTGAATTTTTCATGATAATTAACATAACTGGAGATTGGAAAAATCTTTTCATTGTAAAGATAAGCATAGGCTTTTTTTTTTTTGTAGTCTTGTTACGTAGTTGATTATTCAGGAAGGACAAGAGTTACAATTACACTGAATGTGCTAATTTGTTGATCTTTTCTTGGAAATTATGTTCTCCAGATTTTCTGTTTATAGTAGCATCTTGGTTTTGTTTTCTGACCCCTTCAATTTCTGTCTTTAAAGTAGTCCAAACATGGCACAGTCATATTTCTTTTAGCATTTAATTGACATCCAGAAAAGCAAAACAACTGACCTCTTTGTTCCATGTATATGTTATAGTAGCACAATTTCTATACTTGTGCTTCCCATAGTTACAGAGGTTAGTGGGGCTGTTATAGGGACTGTTCACACACTGTGTTACTGATTGCTGGATTTGGACTTATTGTTCAACTATTCCAAGTTTCTTTAACTGTTGTTTGGCCTCAAAGCAGGGAAGTGGAGGTGATTTTGTGTGTGTGTTTGTTTGGTTAAATAAATATGCCATAAACTTGATTAACTAGGTATCACAACAGTGCCTTCATATCTTCACAGTGTACAGTATACTGTGAGGTCTCTTCATCATATTCTAATCTTTCTCTCTCACTGAGGATAGTAAGCAGCAGTCAATAATAATGTGTTTCTCTTTAAAATTACTTCAGTCAGATTACCACAATCACAGAGATCTCAGTAACTCTGTCTCTCTTAACTTCCTCATCTGCAGAATTGATCATCTTGACCTGTCTTCTACAGCTGTTGGTAATAAGCATATTAGTCTTTTGTTGTATATCACTCAGTCTTATAAATTCCTCAGAAGCATTTATTTCAAGCAGTTCACATTTTAGCTTTGCATGGTCCTATTTCTTAATCTTGTTATTCCTTACAATTTGCACTATGATAAGAGTTTTACATTAAACCAGACTATCATGAGCCCTGAAGTTTGAATTTGGTCTTTTTGCTTTACTTCCTTTATCCATTGAAGTGGTTATTTTACCAAATGGAATATTCTGTTAGTTTGGCATGATTTGTTTTGAGAAATCCACGTTACATTATTTAATGATTTATTTTCCGAAAACATTTAGAAATTACTTGACTGAGAATTTGTAATTTATCCAAATAAAAAAACCAAAACAAACCCCAGACACATTATTTGTTGCCTGGGGACATAATCTGTCATGCATAAGTTCTCCTAAAATAATTGCCGGTGATTCTGATGTTTCTCGTGCCAGTACGTTTAAATACTGTGAGTGAATTTCATGAAGCTTTTCTACAAATAAGTGCTCAAATGCACCTAAATCAATGTTTCACATAACTTGGCTATTTTTAAATCCTTTTTTTTAAAGTGTAAGGTGAAAAGCTTACATTGCAATAGAAAATTGGATGAAAAATAGAAAAGGAATGTTGTCCAGATAGATTTGGCTGCATATTATGAAGGTTATTTAATAAAGATAAATGAACATGAAGCCACTTGAAGAGTTTTGATTTTAATTTTTTTAATAACAAGTAAGAAATTCCCTGATGTTCTGTTTCTAACTGCTGAAGAACAGCAAAAGTGACAAAACAGTGAATGTAAAAGAAGATATTTGTATTCCATAGACTTTGAAAACAAAATGCTCAAAATCTAAAAAAAAAAAAACCCAAAACAAAACAAAAAAAAACCCACCTAATTGACTTTAACTCTCAATTTTATACATTAAATTCTACCTAAACTTAATTTCTTAAACTGATATTATTCCTCTGTTAGGGAAGTTATTACTGTTCAAATTGTATAAACATCAAGTACATAGCTGTGAACAAGTTTTCTGTTACCACAAGATAAAGAATATCTAAAAAGTCAAAGTTCCTGAATGTTAAATTGGTCTTCTCCTGCTAAATAAAGTATAGTGTACTGCGTGATGATATTCTTGGAGCAGTGAAAACCTATCTTATAATATATTCTGCAGTAAGCATAATGGGGGTTCCCAATAATTTATAAGAATTTTTCTGTGGATTTGTGTAGCATCTTTATCAACAGTTGCATTGTTGTTTTCCTTGGATTAAAAAAAAAAAGGTAGTTTTCGACTATATCTTATTTATTTGTGTATAAAAATTTCTCTTGTATATGCCCTACTCCCTTTGTTTTGCTTCCTTCCATCCCTTTTGTCCTATGTTGTTTTATCTTGTACATTCAGAACCAGGGTGTAGGCATGAGATCTTGGTGGGGAAAAGCAGTAGTGTCTTACAGGACATACTCCAGTAAATGGATTATCAGGTGCACCTGCTGTAGTCCTGAGACTTTTTTTTTTAGGTTTGTTGTTTGATCATATCAATTCTGTGTATTGAACTGTTTCGACTTACTGAAAACACGTATGAAGTCTCACTTAAATTTTAATAAAATTGTGTCTTTGTTTGAGTGGTAAGGGCATAAATACAGTATAACTTGGTGAGAGCAGTTGTATTCTCACTTGGTACTTTTAATTGGTAAGCTCTAGAAATGCTTTGCAAACACTGTGTTAATAAAGAGTGATAGAAGAATAATTTGCCCCACCACTGAAATGCATTGGAATATGTAGGAGAGGATCTTCATGTTGTTTGACAACACTAAACATGAGACAGGACTAAATTGCACTCATTTACTTAGTAGGCGTTTCTAACAAAATAATAAAAAAAAACCCAAAACAAACAAAAAACCAACAGATAAAAATACCTGACAAAGTACACTGTATAGTAAAAAAGTAAAAGCTAGATCATCAAAAGATTTATTTCACTTATTTTGATGTATGATTTTCTCAAGATGAGTATAGCTGTAAAATTGTAAGGAATAATTCAGAATGAAAATGAATGTGTTTTTCAAGAAAAGAATCATGAGCAATAAATAGCATAAGCTAAGAAACAGCAGATTATGCCAGACAAACTGAAATGTGTTGTTTTGATGGAAGTACTAAATTAATCAATGAAGGGTATGCTGTACATTATCCTTGGACAGAGAACAGCATATTCACAGTGAAAAGTTGAAAGTACAATTTCATTGTAGGTTTTCTTTAATTTTTCCTATGCAGACGTTCTACCAATAGGGCAGTAGTATTGATTTGGATATTGAAAGAATTTTTAGATATTCAGGAGTATGAGATGCATGCAGTTTAGAAAAATCTCATCAATTACTTCTGTAAAAGGGATCTTGTTTCCTTTTTAAAAATGATGGATAAATTTGTAGGGTTTTTTTAATACATACATAGGTCTGTAGCTTTCCATTCTTAAAATAGTCTTGATCATAATTGTTTGGTCTGTAAAATCATGTATTTCTTATTTGATCACTATGGAATTCAAGATATGCACTATTTACGTGCCTTCCTTTGCCTCAAGAGCATTGCATTACTAGAGCCTATGTATGTAATCAAGCCTAGAAGATGGGATTTAGAGAAGGCTAGGAAGGCAGAAAACGAGTTGAGAGGAAATGAATGACACAAGGAGGGCCACAGCGAGGGCTTAATGCAGAAGTGGAGAAAATCAAAGATGGAAAAGGGTCAGTTTGGGACTTAATGAAACGGGGAATGGTACATGGTTAGGAACCTCAAAGGGACTTAAGCTTCTCATTTGTAATTTTTATTAATTTTTCGCTCTCTGCAGTAGATTAGTGAAGTTTGCCTCAGTGGAGTCTTTTGGTTTAAGATTTTCTGCTTTTGCAGATGACAGATTTGTTTATTTTTTTAATGGAAGTTTTTATACAGGTGTTTAAGGTTGAGATTTAGGAAAGGGAACTGGGAGACCAGTATAATCATAGAGACAGTAATAAAAACAAAATCCTCCCCCAACCTTGACTGTAGCTTAATTGCATTTCCACATTTTTTTTTAGTATGGCCCAAAATACTAAGATTAACTAAAACTGGATGAACAGTGCCTCATCAGATGGTAATCAGTCACAGTAAGAATAAGATGAAATAACTTATTACACAAAGAGCTAAAAAGATAAGTGTGGCAACCAGGCTTATTTAACTAATAGTACCAATCCCCAACCAAGCCTCAACCAATTCCCAGCCAAATTCTAGCATACTAGTATGGCCAAGTCTGATTAATCAGTCCAACATCTTTCTCCCCCCACCCCCCCTTTCATTTATTACCTATTCCCCATTGTAATTTTTAGATCTCAGCTCTTTGTTTTGTGTTCTTGCTTGCTTAATGGGGTTAGCACATCAGCCAGCCACAGAGGAGAAAGCAGGCAATAGACATCCTTACTGGATTCTGTCCCCACCTTTGTGGTCAGTAGTCCAGCCTGGAGGGTGAGTTGTGTTTACTCATGGTGACTGTAGGGTTCAGAGTCCTGTCTGGCTGCTTAAAGGCCTTTTGGGAAGGTGGTTGGTAGGGAAGCTTCCAAAATGAGAGGGTGCGGTAGAGTGAGCAGGATCTCTCGAAAAGCTAATACCTAACCTGGGCTTTTAAGGAGAGAACCAAGGGAATTATTTGCTCAGTTTCGAGATGTTGTTTTTGTTGGTTGAATCTGTTAGAGTACTCTTCAGACCATTCTTTCTTGACACTGGCAGTTAAAATTTTTTTTCAACTCGTTCAAAAATCTCAATTCCAAGTCACCAGATATGTGACTAAGGTTTCTTAAGCCATCTTTTATATCCAGTGTGTTTATATTCAAGAACTAATCTTAGGGGCTCTGAAGAAAAAGGTAGACGTTTTAGATCTAACAGGCAAGTAATACAAGCTGCTTACAAAATATAAAACGTTGAATTTGGTTTAAGACAGAAAAAGAGCAGTTGCCTGGAAAGACAAGATAATTACAGAAAATGAATGGTCTTCTCTACATGTAAATGCAAACTAATATGTCTCTAGAAAATACAGTTAAACAATAATGACCAGGTAGGGAGATCTGTGGAAAATAGTTGTACTGAAAGAATTTTGATGCATTGAGAGTTTGTACTTCTTTGATGTTAAGATCGTTAAATACTGCTCCAGTTAAAAGTGATGTAGTTGAAGTCACTTAATCGCAAATCAGTTACTTTCTATCATACTTAAACCAAAATACAGGCATTTAGATTAAGGAGACCTTTATACAGAAAAATGAAGGAAGAACTTTTGAAAAGGATGGAAGACACAGACCAAAGTTTCCATATTACACAAATAAAATTCTAGTTTTGAAATTTGTTAGGTATTAAAAAGTTCTTATTTCGTAGCACATTTAACCATCTGAAGATCTGTGAGAGTTTGTAGGTACTGAATAGCTTTAGAAATTATCTGTTTATTCAGATGTGTAATTTTAGCTCCTGATTTAAAACTTGGACATGAAATATTAAACAACGACCGTAAATATTCATAAAAGGAAAGAAGTTATGTATATAAAATCGCTGTCTGTTTTGAAGGATATGAATTTTGGAGAAGAAATTGCTCTAAGGTGAAGTAACAGGAGGAGTTTGAGAGAAACAATCTTTCATCCAATTACCGAACAAATACCAGTATTAAAAAGTATTTTCCTAATTTTTAACGTGGTGTCTTGAGAGAAGTAGAATAGAGCACAGTCTCAGATCCGTGTTCCAGGCTGAAAGTTGGCTAGCTGATCTTACAGAATTTTTTAAGTGCTTGACTTGATTCTCTGAAAATTGAAGTTGTGACATATACAGTCTTCCTGCTGTGAAACAGGTTTTTCATCTTTTAGAATTTTTCAGTAATCTTCCTTACAACCATAAGTGCTTTAACTCAGTAGCTTATTATCCTGATGTGATTAGAACAGGTAACCAAAAGTAATGTGAATGTAGCAAATTAGAGATGCAATTTCTGTTTTTCATCATCTGCCACCAATCACCAGTTCACATACCTTAAAAAGACATTTTTATTTCTAGAAAATTGTTCTAACAGAACAGCAGTTTGAGCTTTTAAATGTTAATATTTCCAGAGAAGGAAGGTCCGGAGAAAAAGAAAATGAAGAAGGATGCTGGAAATAAGAAATCAACACCGGTTAGCATTCTTTTTGGTTATCCTCTGTCAGAGCGCAAACAGATGGCACTTCTCATGCAGATGACAGCAAGAGACAACAGTCCAGGTGATCTTACAAAGTTAATAGTTTTCTTCCTCCTGCCTGTTTAATTCTGTCCCTATCAGAATATTCCGAATCCTGCTGGTTTTCAACAATCCTTGCTTTTTACTGAAATTTTTTAAAATTATTTGTGATTCTGTAAAACTCTATTGTGCATTGTCGAGTAATTTGATGAAAAATTCTTGACCTTCTGTATGTATGTGCAAAGCTTTGCATTATGATAGCTGTAAAACCTGAAAATCTCTTTTCTTCCTTTGATTATTTTTGCCTCTCAAACACTGTTCCGTATACATTAATTAAAAACTGAAATACTATCTGTGTTTTATTAACGACTGTCTCATTGCCTCCATTTGTAGCAGGATTTCAATTTAGAAAGAAACTGGATCGTCTCCTTAGGATTTAATGGGAGAGGGGAGACACCTTAGTTTTAATTAGAACTTCAAACTTTCCTTATCCAGTTGTATTTAAAAAAATCTTTGTGTATACGTATGTTCTACCTGTGTAATGTTTTTACAAATTTGGCATTTAAAAGTGAATGGCTGCGTTTCCTTAAAGATTTGGTGCCAGTTACCTAATCTTTTACTATCCTGCTGTGTTTAAAACAAAATCTATGTAGAGAAGGGCAAGACAATTTCATGGCAAGAGGAGGTATCTTTAAAAAGCTTCTCAAATTT
>NW_008824283.1:9894299-9915436 GCF_000699105.1 Pygoscelis adeliae | reverse complement strand
AAAAAAGGATATTCTTTAGTCCCTCATGCTGGGGAAGTCTACCCTGTATATGAAAACCTTTGAGTCCCTGGCCCATGGATATGTTCTCAGTTGCTTGAGATTAAATTCAAGGAGTCAGGAAGATGGAAATGCCAGACTGATATGCTCTAGCTCCCTGTCACTAATTATAAAAGTTGCAGAAGAGTTTGGGACTTCCAGGCTCTCTTCTTTCCATCAAAACACTAGAAGCATTGCCTGAAGTATTGCATACTTTTACTGAAATTGTTCTTGAAATAGAACTAGACTGCTTTGGTTAGGGATTTAACTTTTAGTTAATAGGCACTCTTCAATAGAATAATGTTTGAAGAGAAATATTTTAGCTAGAATTCTATCATTTCAGTATATATTTATATTCATAAAGCACTTTTTTCAGAAGCATATATTCTATCAAATATATTAATAACTTGAGTTACAGAAGATAATATTTTAACTGACTCCCTGTAACCAAAGACTACTGGAAAAATACAATACAGGCTGTCTTACTGCAGTTTCTCCTTTTGTGTAAATCTGGCTTTGTGGCTTCCCTTATTTTTGAGAAAATTTCGAGAAACTTTAGTAACAGTAGTTTACTGTCCAGTCCACCCAAAAACATTGGTGGCACAACTGAGAAAGTGCAGGGAGTACAATGCACAACCAGTAATTCCTTAAATTGGCATCCCACTACATAAAAATACAGCAGAAGTGTGCTGGAGGCAGGGGAAGCAGGGTAAAGACTGATCTGCATGGTGATGCTTTGTCTTGTTTCAGCAGAATTTATACCAGAGTATGTGAACCTTGTATTTTGGATAGACTTCATCTGTCCTTGAAACCTACTTTAAAAATAGCGAGACTTTGCAAAACACCCTTTTGCACATTGCAGATAGGCATTGTGTTGATGCATGTGAAGTGTCAAATACATCCTTGATTTAAATACAATTATTCACTGATAATTGTAGTCTTTGAATACAATTGTTAAAATGAGATGAAGTAAAAATAGCATTAAATAACTTAGTGACCATTTAAAAACTTGTTTTGTAGATTCCACCTTAAATCATCCCTTACAAACAACACCAACACAAAAGAAAACTCCAAGCTCCTCTTCAAGACAAAAAGACAAAGTTAACAAGAGAAATGAACGAGGGGAAACTCCTCTACATATGGCAGCAATTCGAGGGGATGTTAAACAGGTTAAGGAGCTAATCAGTTTAGGTGCAAATGTGAATGTAAAAGATTTTGCAGGTAAGTTGATACCTGTTCTCTTAACTGTATGAATTAAATATTACTACTGAAGTAGTTGTCAGAGGTTTAATTTCAGTTCATGCTATATGCAAATGAAAAATCTAACAAAATTGATTGGAAATTTTCAAATCATGTATTTATTTCTGATGGCAGTGGTAGTACTGGGACACTGCAGTACATAGTATATTATTAGAACAGTGTAATAATATCAGTGTAATAATAATTTCAGTTGTGGCCAGGGCCTTTGCACACTAGGCGTATATAAAAATACGTGTGCACGCTTGCTGAACTTTGCAGAATTGTACTAGGCAAAGGCAGTAACTGATAATGGGATTGTAGGCTCTGTGAAGAGATGCAAAGTTTAGTAACAGTGAGAGTGGTAGCACTGTAACGTACATTGTCGTCTCACTGTGACAGCTAATATGCACCAAAGCAGATGGGTATGGTATAGCTTGCACTTGTCCTGCTAGATTAATACCAGTTTTGGTATGTCAGTATCTGCTGTGATTTCAGCACTGATTGATAAACTTTAAGGTAAGTTATAACTCGTACCATATTTTAGTATCCTTTATTTGGTATCTTTCTCTGCTTTTCTTAGTATCTGTTTAGTAACTTTTCTGTAAGGAAGTGTCTGTGCTGCCTGTCTGTTTGTCTGCAAGACCTCCTAAATAATTTTTTGGAACCTGCTGGCAAACTTTTGCCCATTTTGCTTTTGATACTCTCTGTTTAGTTAAGTTTCTACATGTTTTAGTAAAAGATCTCCAGCAGAGTAAATACAAGATCCACAAAGTAATGCTTCCACAGAAGACAGAACCTACAGTTTTGAGTTCAGTAGTTGCCAGCTGTTGATTGGCCAGGCACTAAATCAAATGCGTTTACGTATTGAGATAAGCCGAAGTACCTGCTGGTTTTTCCTCAACCAGTGTAAAAGGGCATAAGACTAAGGAGCTGGAGTATTGGGTAGACATTTAGGGTATAGAAGGGGGTTGGGGTGATGAGGAGGTGTGGAACAAAGTAAAAGGAAGGCTAAATCAGAAGATAAAGGGTTGGTGCAGAGGTGGTTGTGGGGTTGGGGGTCTAAGAGACATCTATAAAAAGACAGGATTCGGTAGATGTTTCTCTTAAATGCAAGGACAACTCCAAAAAATAATAGAAGTATCAAGTGCACGTTATATAAACAGCGTAACAAACTGCTCCTAATACTCTACCTCTCAACATTAGCCATTAAACACTGGCTTTTTTGCATCCACAGTAGAAGTGGATCACAGGAAAGTGAGGAAATAAATATAAGAAAGAGCCATGTTGCTTTTGGTTATGTTCAAAAAGACACTGCTCCCAGTGCAAAGGGTCATGAAGAAAAGGTGACAAAATTTGTGGGAATTTTCTGGCATCCCAAGGGAATAAAGAGAATATTGAGAATACTTGTTGGTATAATTAACTGGCAGCAGTAGCAGTTTGAAGTTTTTAATCATTGCAAAATAGAAGCAAAAACATAATGAAGGTCTGAATGACAGTTTTGACTAGACCTACAGTGAAGACTGCTAAAGGTGCTCAGTTTATGGGTCTGAATGGTTATAAGGAGAATTATACTCTCAATGGGAATGGCGAGATGAGCTGAGGTAGCAGGCCCTAGTGAGAGAAATTAAGAACTATATGGTACAATTAGTTGTCAGCTCAAACTTGACATCAAGAGAAGATATTAATGAGATGGACTAAATTGTTGATTTTAGGTGAGAAACAGATCAGTGATTTCTTGGTGTACAGAGGGTAGCTGAATTTGTGTTTGAAGATGAGGCTGCCCAGGGCTTATTTGTAGAGGAAGAAGAGAGAGAGGAAGCAGAAGTAGAACCCAGTGGGATCTTCAGAGAAGCTGAAAGGGGAGGTGAGAATTTGTTGAAAGAGCAATTTCAGAAAAGGTTGGGGAAGTTCAAGGGAAGACAGTCCCATAGAAATCACAGGGAGAATAGAAACACATCAAAAAGAGATGTGGTGGTGGGTTAACCTTGGCTGGCTGCCAGACACGCACCCAGCTGCTCTCTCACTCCCCCTCCTCAACAGGGCAGGGGGAGAAAATAAGATGGAAAAAAGCCCTCATGGGTTGACTTAAGTACTGTTTAATAAGAAAAGCAGAAGCTGCATGTGCAACAAAAGGAAAAAGGAATTCATTCACTACTTCTCATTTGCAGGCAAATGTCCAGCCAGTTCCTGGGAAGCAGGGCCTCAGCAGGTGTAATGGTTGTTTGGGAAGACAAACGCCATAACTACGAACTTCCCCCCTTCTTTCTCTTTTCCCTGAGCTTTTATTGCTGACCATGACATCGTGTGGTATGGAATATACCTTTGGTCAGTTTGGGTCAGCTGTCCTGGCTGTGTCCCCTCCCAACCTCTTGTGTGGGAGGAGGGAGAGAGAAAGCCTTGACACTGTACAAGCACTGTTCAGCAGTAGCCAAAACACCGGTGTGTTATGAATACTGTTTTAACCCCAAATGCAATGCACAGCACTATATGGGCTGCTATGAAGGAAGATAACTTCATCCCAGCCTGACCTGGTACAGGTATTTAACTAATTTTAAAGGCCAATGAAAGGATGAGGAGAATGGTTGAGAGTTGGTTCTGAGAATCAATTGGGAGCAAGTCGTTAGAGACTTTATTCAGAACTCTGGAGGAGGTGTTCGGGATCAAGTAAGATACTTCTCCATTGGTAGTCCAAAGTGAGAAGCAGAGGTGGCTGAGCTTCAAAATCCTGTGCAGAGGAAGAAGTCAAGAAGAGGGGGAGAATTTGAGTGGTGAGTCATGGGTGGAGCAAAGTAAGAATTTCGGATGCAGTGAAGTTTAGAG
This sequence comes from Pygoscelis adeliae, assembly GCF_000699105.1. Lineage (NCBI taxonomy): Eukaryota > Metazoa > Chordata > Aves > Sphenisciformes > Spheniscidae > Pygoscelis > Pygoscelis adeliae. The sequence continues at coordinate 9,911,341 of NW_008824283.1, read as the reverse complement.
AATTAGAGTTTTTTAGCTAAGAATTTGGTAGAACTAAAGGAGCAGAAAATGAATTAGTAATGGAGGAAGTAACCCTGCTCATGGAATATCTGCCAGAATGATACTGCTGTATGAGAACAGGAGTAAAGGAAACAGATGTTGAGAGCAAGCCAGGACTAGAGTTGGCAGGCTGGACATGGTGATAGGATAGAAAGGCAAAGCAGTAAAACATGGAGAAGAATGAATTACAGAGAGAATTAATAAGAGGGAAGAAGACAGGGGTCAGAGGGCTGAGAGCAGAAGAGTGTCATCATTGTGGGTGAGTGGGAAAAAGGCAAATGACATGAAAATGGAAGGAAGGAGGTGGTAGCCAGGCAATGCTGGATGTGAGTGGCCGAAGTGATGATTGAAGGGGAAATTTAGTATACAAAGATCAGGAAGAAGTGTTTTGCCACAGGCTAAGGTAGAAGCCTTTTTTTTTTTTGCTTTTTTTTTTTTAATTTAAATGAGTGGCAGGTGAGAAGTTGAGTGAGAGATGAAGATGAGAAATTACCTTACTGAAGGATTAGATAAGTCAGGGGTTTCTTCTTGTACCTCGATTAGATAAGTCAGGGGTTTCTTCTGGTACCTCCTCTTCATGGATGTACTGATTAGATGCAGCGTTCAAGTGAATAAACTCTTCCAGACTTGCACTGGTTATGTTGGAAGCAAAAGTTGAATGCCTTCCCAGAACTGGGCTTTGAGAAGGCATCAACAGCAGGCTGGAAGTTCAGGGCAGCTATGAAGTGGAAGGCATCAAGTTGTGGAGAGGAAGTTGAGGTAAGGAATATAGTGTGTGTGGGTTGATTGGTGTCTTCAGTTGAGGCTTTGCTACAAAAAATGAGCACTGAACTTCAGATTATCAATTTGGAAATCAAAATTGCTAAAAATGACTAATATTCTAGGAAATATCAGGAATAAGTTCTCTGCCAATATTTATTAATAGCTTGCTATCTAGACTAATAGCTGCTGAATGTTATTAGTGATTCCCGGTACCTGTTCAGTGGCTCTAAAGGGGCACTGGTTACGATAATCTGCCATACTTACTCTTTCCAATAGTGTGGTTTTCAAACTGTTTCCATATAGAATAATGTTATTTTTATATACCTAACACTGTGTTCAAATGCTCACTAGTCTAACATGTTTAGCCTGGGGATTTTGTGCCAGATTTTCTTTTACTATTTGATTAGTGATTTCTGTGTTCAATTTAATCACAGTAAAATTTGGAATTTGTTGGCATGAGGTTTAAAGTTGATAAAGCATGTGTTGTTCATCAGATGGATGGCATTACCTTCCTGCCAACTACTGTGTGTGAGTGTATTTTGAAATGTTTCAAGGCAATAGAGATCTATAGCACAGGAGAAAAAAACAAACTTGAATCTTTGACCTTTCAAACTTACTTACCACTCTTCACTATAGGTTGGACACCACTGCATGAAGCATGTAATGTTGGTTACTATGATGTTGCTAAAGTCCTGATAGCAGCGGGAGCCGACGTGAACACACAGGGCTTGGACGATGATACGCCACTTCATGATTCTGCTAGTAGTGGGCATAGAAATGTGAGTTTGCTGGGAGCGTGGGAGGGGAATAAATAAGTGGTTTGAAATGCTCAGTCTTTAGAGCAAATCCTAACTGTCCTGATTACTCTCATACAGTTTTATAATTCTGCTTCTGCTGTTTTGGGGGCATCTTAAAGTTGTTTTGGTTTTCTTTGTTTCATCTTGCTTTTCATCCTACTTCTGTTGCCAGGTATTTTCTACCAGTATCTGTTTTCTTAAATATTTTAAAGTTTCACTTTTACTTTTTTTATAAATAAACATTTTAATGACTTTTTGTTTTAAGAGAGACATCTACTGTATAGAATTCTCAAAAGAAAAATGTCTCCAAACAGTATACTGTGGGTTTGGGGAAATATTTTTTATTTCTGTGCATATAGGAAAGTAAAATACGCTTTTTTTATATATAAAGTATTTTTTATATATATATAAATATTTAAAGTTATGTATCCTACATTTATTTTAATGTATTTGTTCATGGTCTTTGAAATAGAGCATTGATGTATGTACATTCTTTATTTTTTTTAAAAAAAACTTACCAATAATGACTTAGCAGAGAAGATAAATGGAGCACTGTAGGTATTTTACATTAATTTCTGAATTTGTTCTTGTTTTTTGTGAACTAGATGCAGAAATGACTCTGCTCTCCTTTTATGTCTCTCATTTCATTACTATGTGTGTGATCTACTGTATAAAGCAAAAAAATAGAAAATATCCTTAAATCAAGTATACCTTCCAAACAAGGCGTTCAGTTTGAAAGGATATTCCGGAAAGGCTAGAGAAGAGAATTATGATAATCTGATTGTGAAATTTTTATTAACTGTTTAGTAACTCTTATGGGTATCTAAACAAAAGTGGGTCTTTAGATCGAACTTGCATAAAATTGTAGTAAAGATTTAGAGAACAGGACCTCTTGCTTGTCTGGTCTCAGTATACGTATCTGACCATCTCACTAACATTATGTATCAGAAAAATTCTGAAGTTTCATGTTACCATATTGCTGTCTGCTGAATTTCCCCACTCTCAGCATGTAGGACCAAAAAAAGTGATACTGGATACTGTGCTGAAAATGCAGTGGCCTTGGTATCATTGTAACTTTAACAATTTTTTTGCCCTTGATGCTAGAGAAATTGGCGATTTTGCTGTATTGTATTCAGTGGGGATGGGGGTAGTTTGTTCTTCCAACAAGATACTTGGATCTCTGTCAGGGCTTTTCTGGAATGCTGTGGAAACCAATAGTATTGCCACTTGAAAAACTTTTCCTGTTCCTTAGAGTTAAGTGCTGTAAAATTTGGAGCAAGGAGGTGAATTGAGTGCAGAGGAGTAGAGAGCTTGGTAGGTGAGGAACCACGTGAATTGTGTGAGGAAATGCTAGAAAAGCAAGAACAAAAGGCTACTGTTGCTTTTCTTTATGACGATGCTATGTCTGTGTAACAGAGGACAACTTTCTTTAGTCTTCCCCATTACCTCTTTTAACGAGCAGATTATGAATACCTGGACTTTGCATTCTAGTTGCTGAAGTCTTGCTTTGCAGTCTCAGTTTCATAGGTAGGAGTTTAGGATTATGTATCACGTTATCCACATTTTGTGTGCAATGGAAGATTTTTATGCTGGTCAAGTAACATGTTGTGGAAACCCTAAAAGTTCATTTATTTAATGCTGCAGATTGTGAAGCTGTTGCTTCGACATGGTGGAAATCCATTTCAAGCCAATAAGCATGGGGAGAGACCTGTTGATGTTGCTGAAACTGAAGAGTTGGAAATGCTACTGAAAAGGGAGGTACCCATCTCCGATGATGAGGACAGTTGCTCAGGTAAAAGTAGCTATTTACTTGCATACTTCAAGTCCATCAGTTCACCTGAAGTTAGGTGGTTTTAATCTTTTCATAGTGTTAGCTATTAAGAGTTGCTGCAGGTAGCAGTTGCTATTGCTAAGGTTGTTTTCCACTTTTAGAGGTAGTTTTCAAATCTTTCAACTGAATTATCTGAAATGTTTATTCTGACTTTTTTTTCTTCTCTCCCTCTCTCTTTAATAAGCTCTTCCCACTCTCCAAATCAACCCTACCTCAGAGTGGTGGTTTTACCAGAGAGATACAGAGAAAAATACCATATTTATTATAATACAAAGTGGTTTCTGAGAGGTTGTCTTGGGGCAAAAATATCCCCAAAGTCACTTATTTCACATCCTTAGCAGATGAATTGGGAGCTAGTGTCTCACATGGGCATAACTTAGTCACACTTACTCAGTAAAGAGAAGTCCCTGCCAGTGGGGGAATCACTGGTTTGTGAAGGCGTCCAGATAGTAGCTTGCTAATGTGAAGGCAGTAATTCTTGGCCCCTACTGTATTTCTGCAGATTAAGGAACAGGTATCACCTCTTGGGGCACAGAAAGAACTATTGTCCCCTTGGAAGCAAAAGATTCTTGACCACGAGTAACTTGCTTGAGTGCCAGGCAGGAACTTTTCATTCTGCTTTCACAGAATCTTCAGGAATTCAGATTCGAGTAAAAGAAATGAGGTGGATTGAAAACTGGCTGAATGGCAAGGCCCAGAGGGTGGTGATCAGTAGCACAAAGTTTAGTTGGAGGCCAGTAACAAGCAGTGTACCTCAGGGGTCAATACTGGGTCCAGTCCTGTTTAGCATCTTCATTAATGATTGCGGTAGAGTGTACCATCAAGAAGTTTGCTGATGACACGTCCAGTCCTGCTTAACATCTTCATTAATGGTCCAGATGATAGGGTAGAGTGCACCCTCAGCAAGTTTGCTGATGACACCAAACTGGCTGATATGTCAGAGGGTCATGCTGCCATCCAGAGGGATCTCAACAGGCCAGAGAAATGGGCTGACAGGAACGTCATGCAGTTCAACAAGAAGTGCAAAGTCCTCCAGCTGGGGAGGAACAACCCCAGGCACCAGTACCTACTGGGGATCACCCAGCTGGAAAGTAGCTTTGCAGAAAAGGCCCTGGGGGTCCTGGTGGACACCAAGTTGACCATGAACCAGCGATGCATCCTTGCAGCAAAGAAGGCCAATGGTATCTTGGGCTGCATTAGGAGGAGTGTTGCCAGCAGGTTGAGGGAGGTGGTCCTTCCCCTCTGCTCAGCACTGGTGAGGTCACAGCTGGAGCGCTGGGTCCAGTTCTGGGTTCCCCACTACAAGAGAGACATGGACATACTGGAGAGAGTCCAGTGAAGGGCCAGGAAGATGATGAAGGGACTGGAGCATCTCTCCTATGAGGAGAGGCTGAGAGAGCTGGGACTGCTCAGCCTGGAGAAGAGAAGGCTCAGGGGGATCTTACCAATGTGTACAAATACCTGAAGGGAGGATGGAAAGAGGATGGAGCCAGGCTCTTTCCAGCGGTGCCCAGTGCCAGGACCAGAGGCAATGGGCACAACCTGAAACACAGGAGGTTCCCTCTGAACAGCAGGAAATATTTTTTTTCACTGTGAGGATGACCGAGCACTGGCACAGGTTGTCCGGGGAGGTTGTGGAGTCTCCATCCTTGGAAATATTCAAAAGCTGTTGGGACACAGTCCCGAGCAACTGGTTCTGGGTGCCCCTGCTTGAGCAGGGCGGGTTGGCTGAGACGACCTCCAGAGGTTCCTTCCAACCTCAACCATTCTGCCATTCTGTGAAAATTATATGAGGGAGAGCATTGTGTCACATGATTGTTAAAGTCAGTTTCTTTTTCCCTGACAATTAAAAAAACCAAACAAAAAACAAACCAACTAAACAAATGAGCAACAAAAAAAAAAAAGAAAAAACAACCCCAAACCCCTAGGAGTGTTTTCTATTAAAGGTTTCACTATACTTCAAAAAAAAGTCATATTGACCTATGTAGAGCTAATAAATATTCTGACGTAGTCTTAATTTTTTTTGCATTAGAAGAATAGCCTGAAATACAGTACATAGTCATTCTGTTTTAAGGCATTGCTCCGCGGAATCTACTTAAGCTTAGCCAAATCATTAATGTTAAGAAAAATATTTTTCCATATGCATAATAGAAACTTGTTACTATTTAGCAATTGATGCCTTAGCAGTTGTCTGTGCAGGATATCTCTCAGTTTCCATGGGCTGGTTTCCAAGAGGAGCAGAATGTTCTCTGCCGTTTCTCAAGGAGTCAGGCTTAGAGAATAGGTGATCCGTCTCCTGTACTTCCATTGCTTTACCTTTGTTCATTAAGGAGGAAGCTGTCTGACGTGTTTGGGATGGGGAAAGTCTGTTAAGAGCAAAGCAAATAGGGACATGGAAGAGAGAAGCAGCAACTACCTTATAGGAAAAGGGTGAAGAGAAGGCACAGACAAGCTACAAGGAGTGGTTAGAGTTAAGGCAGGAAGATGATGGCATGTACCTATGGGCAGGGTGGTGGTGTGGTGGAATATATAAAAAGCTGATAGCACAGAACTAGTAATATGTTCTGGGTGCTATAGATAATATAGAAGATAATAAAATAGATCCTAGAAGTCCCTATTGATAATGTGTTGTTGAATACAAAGTAGCTGAGAAGCCTGCTGGCAAGGTGTGTCTTAACCATAGTACCAACTGTGTACTAGCAGTTGGTCCACAGAGGATCCTACTGGAAATGGGGGGGAATCTTGCAGCAGAACGTTTGGGTTTTTTTCTCATTCAAACTTTTTAATGCATTGAAACGGCTTCATCACTTCCCTTACACTGTTTTTCAAAATCTTCTGTTACTTTTCATTCAGTATGTCAAATCTCTAGTCCATGGTACGGAATATGACAATATTCAGTTCTTTTTAAAAAGCAAACTGATAGATTCAGCTGAAGAGGCTTGACTTAGAACCTTATTTGGAGGGAACAATACATCCAGAAACACTTTTTAAAGATTTTTGAGTTTTAGATTTTCATGTGATCAGGTGGTAATAACACTCCGTATGTTTCCTAAAATTTAGGAACAGTTGAGAGGTTTACATTTTGGACTTGCAAGTCCAAGACATCCAGTACAACATACTTGCTCCATGCTATGCGCTTGTATAGCAGAGACCAGTTGCAGTGAATTATAGCATAGTCTACTTCAGGCTGTCTGTATCAGATGCATGAAGATTCGTGAGGGAATTTCTTTACACAAGCAGCTCTTTCTCTTTTAAGAATAAGAGCTCGTCTGCTGTTGAAACATGACTAAATAGTTCATGTGGAAGAACATAGTTTAGTTGTTAGAGAACATAAGAGTTGATGAATTCCTGGAGGAATGAGTCATCATAGCAAGATGTCCTTGAGAAAGAGTCAGGTTATGCAGGAATTACGCACGATAGATGAGGTTTATAAAATTTAAAGTGCATTGCTTTTATTAGATTGGGATATAAGTGCTAATTAATATTTTTACATACCTGAGTGACAACTGTAAAGTGTGGGGAGCACTTTGGCTTCATGACCTTTTGTTTTCTCTTAAAAAGCTTAATTCTAGTGAGATGGTTTATTGTGTGTTTTGAGTGTTTTTTTCTGTTTTCATTTGTATAGCAGTATGACTGCTGAACTGAACTATTTTGTCCTGAACTAAAGTGTGAAGAATGTCCTATCAGTATTCAACTAATTTTTGGTTTTCTTACTCTAGATTCTGAAGAAGCTCCATCTGTAAATCCTTCCAGTGTAGAGGGCAATGTTGATTCAGAAGCAGAAAAGGACTCTGTAGCCAATGACAGCAAACAAATGGTCCCTAGTAAGGCGCCACTTCCATCTGCTCTTGATGAGTATGAGTTTAAAGATGATGATGAAGATGAAATGAAAAAAATGATCGATGACAGACATATTCTTAGAAAAGACCTAAGGAAAGAGGATGAGACTGAAGTTGAAAAGAACAGCTTATTTGTGAAACAAGAAAAAGTTGTCTTTTCAAAATCATTTAAAAGCAAAAAGCAGAAACCATCTAGAGTTCTGTATTCAAGTTCTGAAAGTTCAGATGAAGAAATACTTCAGGACAAGAAGATAGTCTCCCCTTGCTCTATTTCAGAGACATCAAATTCTGATGTAAGAGTGAAGAAAGAATATATGGTTACAAATGAACACAAGCAAAAAGGCAAAGTTAAAAGGAAAGTAAAAAATCAGAGCAAAAATAAAGAGAATCAAGAACTAAAGCAAGAAAAAGAAAATGCTAGAGTAACAAATATAGCTACTTCTGGGTTAGATTCTTTAGATAAAACTAGAGAGGAAGAAACCTTTAAGAAGTCTTTCACCCCAAAAGAAGATTCTTCTTTACATCTATTTCATATCACTGCTGGCAAATCTCCGAAGCATCCCTGTGGATTAAGTGAAAAGCAGTCAACACCATTAAAGCAAGAAAACACCAAAACTTGCTTATCACCAGGAGGTTCTGAAATAGCATTGCAATCTGAATTAGTTCGGTTTGATCACAACACTGATTCTGAATATCTAATAGAAAGTTCTAGTGGCAAATCTTGCAAGCACAAAGAAAAAAGCAAGCATCATCAGAAAGATTTTCACGTAGAATTTGGTGAAAAATCTAGTCCTAAAATTAAAGAGGAAGATAATAGCTCAACATTTGAGAATTCAGAGTATACTCTGAGAAAGATTGACAAGGAAGGTAAAACACTTAAAAAGCATAAATTAAGGCACAAAGAAAGAGAAAAAGACAAGCACAAAAAGGAACAGGATGGGGAAAAGGAAAAACATAAACATAAAGATAAAGAGGGTCAAAGAAGTATTGAGTTTGACAGAGAATTTTGGAAAGAGAACTTTTTCAAAACTGATGAGAATGAAGATACATTGTTAAATATAGAACATGAATCTCTTTCTTCAGACAGAAAATCAAAGCTAGAAAAAGCTGTGGCAAAAGAAGATAAATTAGTTAAGGAGAGACAGTGCCAGAAAGAGAGAAATGCTAAAGAGGAGAAAGAGAAGAACAAAAAGGAAAATGAGAAGTTTCTCAAGGATGAAAAAACAAAAGATACAAAAGAAGAAAAAGAAATTATCCTTGCAGATAAAGAAATTGAATTGTTCTGCTTTGGTGTTAAAGATGAGGCAGCCAGCATGCATTTAATAGAAAGAGAAACAGATACTGAAAAGCAGGAAAAGAATTTAAAGGAAAATAAAGAAAAGACTGAAAAGCGAACCTCAGCCAAAGAAAAAGATGTTGAAAAGATAGAAAGAAAAAATGGAGAAAAAGAGAAAAAGGTAAAACATGAATGCAAGACAGAGAAAGAAAAAGCTGAAGTAAATGAAAATATAGAGAGAATAAAGGAGAAGCCCAATTTCCAGCAAGCAGAAAGATGCCATAAGGAAAATGATAAAATAAAAAGCACGAGTACTCTTAAAAAACTTGATGACAAAGAAAGAAATAAAGAAAAAACTGATAAGAAGCATGATAAAGAAAAGGCTGATAAAGACAGACATTGGGCTGAAAGCAAAGAAAAACACTGTACTGAAAGAAAAGTCAAACAGTCTGAAAAAGAATCTGAATATACTAAATCAGAAAAAAATAGAACTAAAGACAAAGAAAAGGAACTTGAAAAAAAAGAAAAATCCAAAGACAAGGAGATCTCAACAGTAGCAAACTCTAAGCATGTGCAAGAGGAAAGGAGATGCAGTATTACAGAAAGTAATAAACCAGTGCATGACAAACTGTCATCTTTGAAAGAAAAACCAAAAGATGATTTGTTGAAAACTCCAGAGGGTAGAGAGAAAGATAAAAAAGATATAGACCGATACAAAGAGAGAGACAAGCATAAAGATAAACTGCATCAAAATAGTTTACTTAAACTGAAACTCGAACATGAGAAACTTAAGCCTAAACCAGCTCCTGCAGCAAAGGATGCTCGACCTAAAGAAAAAAGATTAGTCAACGATGATTTAATGCAAACTAGTTTTGAAAGAATGCTTAGCCTTAAAGATCTGGAAATAGAGCAGTGGCATAGAAAGCATAAAGAAAAAATAAAACAGAAGGAGAAGGAACGTTTAAGAAACCGCACTTGTTTAGAACTTAACAAGGTGAAAGAAAAACCAAAGCACTCATTAGCTGAGGTAAAAAGCAAAGAACTGATTCGTTCAAAAAGCTCAGAGTTGCCAGATGTTTGCATGAAGGAAAAACAGCAGAAAGATGCTACAAGTAATAGATCACAATCAGTAGATACGAGAAGTGTCAATGTTATAAAGCCTTCCTCGGTTTTAGATAATTCAAATAGATCCCCCAAATCAGAAAGTGAAAAGACAGGTCTGAGCTCCAGATCAGTGTCCATGGTTTCAGTTGCAAGCTCTGAGGATTCTTGCCATACCACAGTAACTACTCCAAGGCCTGTAATCGAATATGACTCAGACTTTATGCTAGAAGGTTCTGATTCCCAGACGTCTTTTTCACAGTCACCGTTTTTGGCAAGTGCCAAATCGCCAGCCCTTCTTGAAAAAGAGACTGATGGTCTTGCTGAGTTGCCAGATCGCATTAAGCCACCTTTCGCAAACAGGCTTCCGCCAGCATACATTAGATCAGCATCTGTTGAAGACGTTAAACTGGTTTTAAATGAGTGTAGACCTGTTGTAGAGGTTCGAAGATGCAGCATGCCTGCTGCCGTTTCTGAACACAGCAAACAGCCTCGAATATCAGAAGAAAATAATCAGAATGCTCTCCCATCAGTTCAGACTTATGCTAGCACTTCTCCTAAACCAGAACTACCATGTAGCATGCTTGAAAGAGATTTCCAAAGTAGTATGTCTGGTTTGCAGTCAACCTTTACATCATCTCTGACTGGAGCTGCTAGCAACAAGCAGGCAACAACGGGTACAAGTACCATTAAAAATACTGCTCAGATGAGCCCTTCAGAAGACTATAATACGCGTGTAGAGCCGTGTAGTCAAAGTGGTGTGACTCAGCAAACCAAACCGTGGGATGTGCCTTTTGACAGACTTAATTCATTAAACAATGAGTTTAACAGCTCAGGTTATGGCGTATCAGAGCAAGATACTAACAGTGTCATAGTGATGCATAATTCTGAAAACAGGACATTAAAAGAGCAACAAGTATCTGAATTTTTGCCTCAGCATGCTGAAATCAAGGGAAATTCCAGTTCTGAAGAATCTGCATCGGTTTTGCCTTCACAGTCGCCTTGTTCTTTACCTATCCAGCCACTCCCGGATGTGTCTAAACACATTTCTTTACCAGGCATTAGCAGTCAAGATTCATCGCTTGTACAACAACAAAATCTTGTTCAAACTACAGCTTCTACTTTGGATACAGATGCTACTAGTACCAGAGAGATGGAAAATGCTTTCTTCCCTTCAAACATTAAGAAGTCTGATGCACCCATTGCTGTATATTCTGAGAGCTCTGCAAGGGATATTTCACAGAGCTGTGAAAGGGTGAATGATTTACCTACGGTACCATTAGAAAAAGATATTCCTGAAAGTGATAGCAGTTCACAATTAAATGTAAATTCATACACGTTCAATAAACTTGTTTGTAAGAATGCTCAGAGTGAAGTGGATAGTAACACAGCAGATGCTTCAGACATTAGAAATGAAAAAGGCCAACAAGAAAAGTTGGTTTCAGTACATGTCGATAGTAAAGCCGATGCTGATCTCTGTGAACTAAGTTCAGGAATGTCAAAGGGAATTACGAACGAATCAGCTAATAAAAAACCCTGCGCTGCAGACAGAGAAAATGTGTTGACGGATGATCCACCACAGTACTCCTCTTTATCTAATTCAGAAAATAGTTCACAACAGATTACGCAGGAAGAGGTGCATAAATACAGCCAAATAGTTAAACTAGAAGAAGAAATTGCTGAGGATCAGAAGGTGGAACAGCAAGAAGTATCTCAAAGAATCACAAGGAACAGAGCAAATATGCTTGCTAACCAGGGTAAGCAGAATCCTGTTGGCTGCATGCAGACATCAGAAAAAGAGTCTGAATCATCAGCGTCTATGAAAGCAAGGATTAGATTAACTGAAGAGGATGATGCTCAGGTACATCATCCACGTAAAAGAAAGGTGTCGCGTGTGCCTCAGCCTGTGCAAGTGAACCCTTCTTTACTGCAAGCTAAGGAGAAAACCCAGCAGTCGCTGGCAGCTGTTGTTGATTCTTTGAAACTTGAAGAGATTCAGCCATACAGTTCTGAGAGAGCAAACCCGTATTTTGAATACTTGCACATAAGAAAAAAAATAGAAGAGAAACGTAAATTATTGTGCAGTGTTATTCCTCAGGCACCTCAATATTATGATGAATATGTGACCTTCAATGGCTCATACCTACTGGATGGCAATCCCTTGAGCAAGATATGCATCCCAACTGTAAGTATCGTGGTCTTTAAATATACAGTACAATGAAAGGCATGTTTTGGTTTTATTTTTCTAACTTTCATATTCTTCCTAACTTGTTTCTAAATAATTGTGCTGAAAATAGGAAGTTGACATATGTCAAATTAATATTGATCAGTAATGGCGTATTTAAAAGCCCTGTTCAGTGGAAATATAAACAGTGGTTTCACAGTCATTACAAGACAAACCATCATGTATGACACCTTTAAAAGGCACATAGACAAATACTATATTTCAAAGTATTTACTACTGTAAAGCCTACCCTTTCAGAAGTGAAGTCAGTTGTTAAGAGCTTCTCCGAATTTCTGCTGGCAATAATTTGGTTAAAACTAATTATTCAAAGCTGTTTCATTTGGAGGGGGGTGTGGATGTGCAGTGCTTCAAAATATTAAGTCCATCACCAAAAGTTTTAAGTAGGAGAGTGCCTGCTAGCTATCTCAGTTTCTCCTTAACTCTCTGAAAAGCAGCAGATGTAATCTTCTGTGTCCTGGCTTTTGTAATCCATCAATTTAAAGTGTTCTGGATTTTATTTAATAATGTGAAGTTCTTTTCCTTTTCTCTGAAGATCCATAGTTCAGAGACACTTGTTTAGTTCTAAGCTCTCCATAGTTCTGATATGGGCATATTCCTGGTGACAGCTGTGACGGAGGTCTGTGCAACGCAGAACATAATTGGCTCAAGTGCAGTTAGTATTTGCTGCAGAGGTGCCCCTCACAATAACATGGTTGCTGCTGGTCTCTGTTTTGATGTCAGCATAATCATGGTAGCACCTGAATTGTAATTCCTTTCTTTTCTCCTCAGCACACCTGATTTTGTGCTTATTGTGTTCTATGTGGGGGGAGAGGGGAGACCCAAAACATTGTCCATTGAGGGCTTTCTGCTAGCCACCTTGAAGTACTGTGCCTCCTGGGAGTAGGAGAAGGAGGTTTTATATTTTTCCACCTATTATCTGATCCACTTAAATTGCTCTAACTCTGAGGTAAACATATTAGCTTAAACCTGTTTGAATGGTTTAAGTTAACACGCATAATAGCTGGAATAGGCTGAGACCACGTATTTGATTTCCTAAAGTAGTAGTTTGTCTGACAGTAACTTGATAATGTCAGAATTCAGTACTATTTGATGGTATGCCCATTACTTAAGATGTGTCAAGTTAAGGAAAAGTCTGAGTTTAGGAGGAATGGGGAGAATATCTTAATCCTTGAATGGCAAAAATGCCTGCTAAACTGAACTGTCTGTGTGTATGAAGTCTCATATGCGCAAGCCAAGCATCCAGTCTTCAGCCTCTCTATTTCTGAATGGACTAGTTATTGTGTTAACTCATTTAAGATGAGTCAAAAAGCACCATTAAGATGCCCCTACTTGAGATGCTGCCTTAGCTCTTTCCAGTAGAGTTTGAAGATTCTTTTCATTAGGCAATGGACACAAATTTCATATATAAAAGTAAATTTTAAAAATTGTGTTTACTTCATTCCAGAGGTAGTCATAATCCCCGTGTAAGCTGTTTCCTCTCATTTTTCCACTATGACCCCTATATCTGCCCAAGAGACTGAATACGTGTATCCTCTAATATTAAGTAGGTTCTCTCTTGTTTGATGGTGGACCACAGTTCTTTGAAATTAGTTAATCAGTTATAGTCTGAGGAAAGATGTGAGTAAGATGACCCTTATATTTGCTCTGTAAGTGAACTAGGATGTATAGTAAGCTTTGCTACAGCGTACCAGGCTGTCAGCCTTCCCCAGTCTAGAAATCTTTCTGAGTAGCTGCTGCAGCTTCTATACTATATAACCAGAAACAGAGCGATTTTTATTTTTTATAGCAGCTGTTAGTCAAGTACATATTGTTTCCAAGCTACAACTTACTGATTTGGCATCACACTTCAGTGCTTAATTTGGGATAAGCGGAAAGTGGAGAAGCACAGCATATATTTTTCCCTAGCCCATCTTCTACCTGGGCAATAGAATTCATCTCCCTGTCACAAATGGCAATGTGTGTAGGCCCTATAAGAAAGGGAGGGTTATCGACTTGGTATTAAAGCATTGCTTCATACTTCCTTCCTGTCTCTCTTGCGGTGTGTAATAGGGACTCCGCAGTTCATGAGAATAAATATAGGTCGTGCAAATTCTTGGGTAACTTATGTTCAGTAAGTGTCAGAGATGAATGCATACTCCCCATTCTCATGGCTTTTAATTACTTGTTGGGGGAAAAAAACCCCAAACTCTCAAAAATGTGAATACGTGCTTGAAGGATTACAGTTACTAATTTTTATCTCATTTAGATTTCTGGGTTGCTTCCCCCCACATACATGTTGTGGTGATACTGGTGTTTTAAACTGTTACTTGTTTGGTATATCCTTTCATGGTACTGTTAATCTTCTACAGTTGTAGAAAGAACAGGTGAAGCTTTTTATTCTACGCTGGTAGGAGCAAAAGGGAAGGAAAAAAAATGCTGAGAAAGTAAATGATTAGGTGATTGGTGTTTATTTCCATTAGGAGTAAAAGTGTAAGAAAGCAGCATGAGTTGTAATCTAGAGAGGGAGATATTTTAAGCATTTTAGTTTTGTTTGTCTGAAAAAACCATCCACAGTGCAGCTAAATGATTTGTTCAATTACTGTCAGTTGTGTAAATACAGATTTTGATAAAATTTCTCATGTTTCTCCAGAAAAAAGATACCATTTAAAAAATTACTAGTAGTTCAGATTTACCTTCTTTGCAGAGCTTGCTTGTGTATCCGATTTAATAATTTTAGTTTGTTGCCACTGAAAGTCATATTCGTAATAATAGTTCCCATTACAAATACCATCAGAAGGAGTATTGCTAAACCAGAGATCACTTCATGCTCAGAAATGAATGTTTGTTTATATATTGCACACATTGTCCAACAACTAGGGCTATGCCTAGTCTCTCTACAATTGTGGAATATTAGTAACATGTACATGTTGTTATGCATATAATGTGTAATTTAATAGGCAACTGTAAAATGACCTCTCTGTTGGGATTGGTTTTTTTGAATTTTTCCTTAGGGTGGTTCTTTAATGATTCTCTATTAACATGATTTTTGCCTCATTAATTTACATAGGCTACATGAAAGTAGATACTCTTTCTTAAATTATTCCTGTACTTTAGATATCACTGTGTGAAGGGCTACGTGAAGACAATGTATTTAGCTCTGACACTCTAGGACTCGGAATACTTTGTGTTCTCTGCATTGGAATTTTAATGATGCACTATAGTTTATCTGTTGAACTTCAAACATCCTGTAGGTGGGAACCAGGAGATGGTGTGCTTAAGCTTGCTTTCTACAACCTTGTTTATATACTGTAATTTATGACCGTATCATCTAAGGCTGTAAGGATAGTCACATATGAATTGTGGCTTCCCTCTCACCAATGCAAATACAAAACATAAGATAGGAGACATCAGGTCAGTTCAAAACAGAAGGAAACAAATCTGAATCTTCTGACAGAGTAAATTTAAATTGTACTTTGCTATGTTGCCTTTCGGATTGCTACATCAGTATGTTCTGCGGGGTTCAGTCATCTTTATCTGTACTGCCTCCTGAGAAGAGATAGCAAGATGATTCATTTCCAGCTTGCGATGGCTATCTAGCAGACATGTTTCTAGTAAACGGGATTCTGTCCAGTCTCTCTGGCATTGCTATAGAAACTTAAGCGGCAAAAGCTTATTTTAGTGGTGCTACCAGAAACTTGTTTCCTAAGTGCATGAAATATTATAGCAGTAGAGCAGGCTAGTCAATTTGCATGGCACGGGCGAGGGGAGATGAGTAGGGATGTGTGAAAGTAATTGCAGAAATGTTGTGTGTGTGTGAAACTGAGTTAGCTTAAGTGTTGCTCTTTTTTGTAACGGGCACAATTGAGGATTGAAGGTTTATAGAGTGAAGAGCTGGTGTTCTTGTTGTAGTTGTTATGAAGGGTGCAAGGCATGGAAGAGACTTTCTTAATTGATTTTCATGTGTTGGAGATGGTGAGGGTATGTCTTGAACCTTAGGTATTACCAAACAAACCTGTTCCGATGGCTGCCTTCTAGTGAAGTGGAGCAAAGCGGCGAAAGGCTCGAGTTCTGTCTAGCTTTTCTGGGTAGCTTCTCAGACTGGGATTAGAGAATGCTCGAGAAGGCAGGAATCCTTAGCTTCCCTCTTTTCCGTATGGAGTCTGGGCCCTTAAGAAACTAGTTTGATAACTTACTTTGGTTGTACAAGAAACTGAGGTCACCTTTTCCTTGTGGCATTCAGTTTCATGCTCTGTTCTTGCAGGTCCAACTTACACATACATATTTTCCCTATAGACTTTTTATGGTCCCTTTCTAACCATCTCTTTGACTAGAAGATCCAAGAGGCTCCTCTGGCTGTTCTTGCCTTGAAACTGGAGAATTTTCTTCCAGAGAAGGGCAATGAAGCTGGTGAAGGGTCTGGAGAACAAGTCTTTTGAGGAGCAGCTGAGGAAGCTGGGGTTGTTTAGCCTGGAGAAAAGGAGGCTGAGGGGAGACCTCATCGCTCTCTACAACTACCTGAAAGGAGGCTGTAGCGAGGTGGGTGTCGGGTCTCTTCTCCCAAGTTACTGGCGATAGGACGAGAGGAAACGGCCTCAAGTTACACCAGGGGAGGTTTAGATTGGATGTGAGGAGAAATTTCTTTACTGAAAGAGTGGTTAAACATTGGACCAGGCTGCCCAGGGAAGTGGTTGAGTCACCATCCCTGGAAGTATTTAAAAGACGTGTAGATGAGGCGCTTAGGGACATGGTTTAGTGGGCATGGTGGTGTTGGGTTGATGGTTGGACTCGATGGTCTTGGAGGTCTTTTCCAACCTTAATGATTCTGTGATTCTATGAAACCTTTAACTTCAGTTTCCTTTGAGACCAGAAAGTTTATTTCCTTTGTCCAGATCCATCCAGTGCTGGTTCACAAGTTGGGACTTCCAGCAGGTGGTGTGAGACGACTCTAGTCCTGTTTGCAGACTTGCGGGATGTGAGGCACCTTCCTCCCGTGCGTCTAAGAAGAGAGGAAAAAATTCATCATTTCACAAATTAATGTAAACAAGTTCAGTCCTGTATTTAGCTTTATGTTTCGGAAGACGGCGTAGGGCCGACTGGAGTGAAACGTTTATAAATTTACACAGAGGCAGCGGCGCTCGATCTCCGAGATCGTAAAAGCCGGTAGCTGCCTCAG
>NW_008824283.1:9888820-9894027 GCF_000699105.1 Pygoscelis adeliae | reverse complement strand
TGCTTGGGAGGCGTCTGTCCCGCCGGGGTCGGCGGGGGGCGAGCGGGCCGCCGGCTGGGGCGAAACCGTCCCTGTCTTTTTAGGCGTGGGTTGGAAAATGCGTACGTGGCGGATGGGCAAAAGCAGTAATCCAATAAAACCGTGCTGGGATCTGGAAAAGACTTCTAATAAAAGCTGCGGTGTGATAGGGGCTTCGCAGGGGCAGAGCTCTCCTACGCGTTCAAATAAAAGTCCACCCAAGTTCGCTGTCGAGATAGTTAAGTCCTTTCCAGTTATTTGCGATGGTGTTGATTCTTATTTCTGTTGCAACGATAAACTGTCTGTAAATTTAAAGGAATAACATTTTATAATAACATTCGAAATTGTTTGGGGGATGTGGATGCTCGCCACCTCTCACATTTTTATTTCTGGATAACCTAGCTGCATAAACTCAAAGAATATTTATAGACTGTTTATCTTGCTTCTTAGGCTGTGTGCTTCTCTATTAACGAACGCACTGAGATTTTTGAGAGAGCTTTTTGGGTTTAGTAAAATCAATTAAATAAAAGCTTGGTGTTGCTACCAGCATCTTGTCTTATTTTATTGAAAGACTCTGACAGCACTGGTGTACTGTGCCCTGCGTGCAAAGTTTCCAGGCAAAACTAGACCGCGGTATATCTCGGGCTGAACTTAAACACGCTGACATCCATTATGATTGAGACAGATTATTCCAGTAGGTGTCTGTGGTTTGGGTTTTTTGTTGTGTGTGCTTGTTTTTAATACTGATGACTTACAGAAAATGGCGTATGCCATAAACGTTACTCACTGGTTTGGGATCCAAACCGTTTTCATTGAGAGAAGTGAAGTGTATCTTGCTTAGCAGTTTGAAACGTGAAGGAGTTCAATGTCATTTTATACCAAATAATAACTTCAGGAATGAACCGCAACTAGTTATTCAATATGTTCTTTAATTCTGATGACATTGGCTAACTTCCAGCTGGGGAAAAAAATTGTCCCAAAATAATTTTCCAAGATAACAATAATTGAGCCACTTTTGGTAGATAAATCACTGGAGTGTATAGGTGCACGACTGATACTAGTAATGCAATGTGTCTGTATTTTCATAATGGATTTATTATTTCTTGACAGTTGCAGGATCCGTATTATTGAATAGAATTATTTATGTGTTTGCGTTAGGCACAAGGTAGAGCGTAATACCTGTAGGTATGTGTTTCAGCTGTGGTTTCTGAGTATCGGTGGTAGTAAGCAGTATTTTGTTTAGTTTTGATGAGTCTTTCCGAAGCAGTATCAATGCTCTTACACCTACCGGTTGTTAAAAACCGTGCTGAACTGTCAGACAGAACTTGCATAGAGAAAAGTAAACTCTGGGTGGAGCCTTAAAACTCCCAAGATGTTTATTAGTTACTTCTCCAGAAACATCTGATTTCTGCAGTTGCCATGAGGGCTCCAGGTGCCTTTTCAGTGTTTCTCATACAGCTCAGTCAGGACAGTAATACCGGTTGTTTACGATAACTAACTAAAAATGCAAAATGTTTAGAGTACAGCCAATCAATAGCAGTGTTGGTAGCTCACTCCAGAATATTTGATTTTATTATTATTACTGCTATTTTTAGGCAGAACCTTTTAAAAAAACTCATTTGAATAACTGACAGGAGGAAACACTTTTCCAAGCCACTGCTTGGGGCTCTAGTGTACTATTTGTGCTTGCCTCTGTTCTGCATGACTGTAAGATTAGGAATACAGTTGGTTATCTTTTGTGCCATATAAAATGCCGGTGCCACTGTATAGATGTATCAAGTGACTTATTTTTTTAGCAATATTTTTCTTTTTCTTACTTTGCTCTTGTATTTGGCTAGGCAGTTTTTAACTTCTCAAAATGAACGGTTGTGCTTTAAAGAGTCTTTAAAATTGAAAGCAAGTTGTATTTTTACTGTCTTCTAATGTATAGCCCTTTTAAAGAACAGCTATAGCATGCTGACAATGACTGGTTAAAAGCACTAAACAGTTTCAAATGCCATTTCAGTCAGGTTTATTAACTTTATGGTAAAGAATCCTTAAAACCTTTTACTGCAAATGGATTGAAGTCACATAATTAATGGAATGTACAAAACTCTCGTATTTTCCCTAAAAAATACCTTGCTTATGTTTCTTTAAATAAATGCTCAAATCATACAGGCAGTGTTAAAGATATGTTAAATATATATTCACTATACTGTTTATAAAACTTTTTCCGCAGATTACACCACCTCCCTCACTGTCAGACCCACTTAAGGAACTATTTAAACAACAGGAGGTTGTAAGGATGAAACTACGTTTACAGCACAGTATCGAAAGGGTAAGACTAAAGTAATTTATTTTGTTTTTATTTCCCGACTTTAAGCTTTAGGGTTTTTTCTTTTTCAATGGATAGACTATATTTTGCTCAATTTAACAATGCTTTAGAAATAATCCGCCTTCTAGCCAAATTTATGAATTGGAGAAATTTGTAAATACAAAAAAATGGTTTGGACAACTGTTAGCAGAATACTTAAGTCAGTAAGATAGCAGCTTTTTCCTGTTAATTGCTCTAAGATGTGGCCCACATTTTTCCCAGGGGCAGTGGGGGGAGTGGGAAGAAAGCTGCAGACTCTAGTTTTGAAAGCTATTAATGGTTGTAGACTTCAGAACCAAATTGACTGAGTTAAAAGAATTGAAGCAGGAGTAAATTTTGTATTGGTAGAAGACGCATGTGGCTCGCAGACTAAAACATGATTTGCAATATTCTGCTTGCAAAAACTGCCTAAAATTATGTTAGAACTATATCTGTAGGCTTCAGTGAATTTGAACACAGAAATTGAGAAAATATTCCTGGTTTAAGAATATTCTTTATTTTTAGGTTGCCCAAACCTTTTGCCTTGGCAGCCTAGATTTAGATGTCTTGTCAGTATTGTGAGTCAGATTACTTGTGGACACAGGCACAAAGAAAGGGTCCCCCTTTCTCACGTAGAATGTATTTTAAGGGTTTCCACACAGTTATAAAAGCAGCTGGCTCATTAAAACCCAATGTGGTAGTTTTTTGATTAAGTTGATTTCGATGTGGCTTAACAAACCAGTTGAGGGAGGGGTTTTACTTGAATTCAGTATTTCAGTGTAAAGGTAGGTATAAAATAACAAGCACAAAGAATGTAAACATGGTTTAAGTTCTGACTGAAAAGAAATCAGTTGTAACCAAAGGAAAGATGCTGCTTTTTCTGTTTTCCAAGCTTTTTATAATCCACCTTCTTTTCTTTTGATAAAAATTAGAGCCATTATGTTGCAGAGCAGTAAACACACACGTACATTCTTTTATGTCTTATAAAATTCTGTGTATTTTTAGTTATTTTGCTCAAATAGACTGTTCCTCAAATCAAATCCACTTTATACAGCTCTTAAGTCAAGTTTGGCCAAGTGAGCTGTATTTTCTTGTCTCAGTTCATGAAGGAATCTTTGTCCAGCTATTGATTTATGGAAATTCTGCATGTTTGTTTAAAGAAAAAAATAAATAAATTTTAAAAATTAACAATTATTTAGATTATCCTGCAAATTATATTTCTGCTTCAGTTTGCTTGGCCATGGTGCCTGGCATGACAAGCATGTGACAAAAATCTTAATATAGTGAAGACTCACAAACCTATATCCTAACCCTGTGCTTCTCACACCTTTCATCTTTCACCTTCTTCATTGGCTAGAACTTGCCTCAGTAGCACTAAGTGGAAAATCTGAGCATGACGTTCTGCCAACAGTGTGTGGGGAGGAGAAGGTGTTTCCAGTTCTGACACTCAGGGAACACTCTTTGCATCATTAAACTGAAATTTTGGATTTGATTAGGTGAACGACCGCTCCTCCCTCCACCAGCCCATTTCTCACGCTGTTCAAAACCGTAAGCCCTAAAAAGAAATGTTTAAATGAATGGACATTTTTATGAATCAAACTGAAATGCTTAATTTACCAAATGTGTATTTGTATGTTGATATCTTACTCAATTAGGAAAAGCTTATTGTTTCTAATGAACAAGAAGTTCTACGTGTTCATTATCGAGCAGCAAGAACGCTAGCTAATCAAACACTACCGTTCAGTGCCTGCACTGTTCTGCTGGATGCCGAGGTTTATAATGTGCCTCTGGATGCTCAGGTAAAGAGATGTATTTCAGAATTTCAGACAAAAAGGTCTTTCTAGCCTAACTCAAAAGGAGGTTTTGGAGAGAATTCTGTTCCCATACTGAAATTGTCATTGATTTGTCTGGAATTAAGATTTTGCACATTGTAGATTGTTACTTTGATTAGACCTCATTTGGGTGTACAATAACAAGAGGATATGGGTACATGTACGCTGGTTTTCTGTTTTGTGCCATGTCTGGTTTTCTTTCACCTCTAGAAATTATAAGAAGGATAAAATGAGAACATTGCTGGTTTTTATGAAGTCAAATCTCAGTCAGAACATATTTTGGTAGATAAATTTACAAATATAGCTTAAACAACAAAAAAAATTATCAGAATGTAAGATCATTTTTGTCAGTAGTCCAGAGAATCGGAATGCAGTAATGTGTGAAGTGATAAGATTGGTTCGTGACATTTGGAAGAGTGTTGTGGAGATATTCACATAATACTTTTCTCCTCTCTGTAAGGCAGTCATAGAACTGTTCCATAAAAAACAGATGACCAACAGTGAAATGTTAAACGCTACCAGATTAAATTATTTTGTTCAAAATCACCTCAAGCTCCATATTATTTACATGCGCCATGTTATTTACACGTTCAATGTTGGTATTTAGTTCCCGATTAAAACCTAAAATGAGCAATATACTTTATAATCTGCATACCTTTTATGGACTACCACTCAGAGGTTTGCTGCAGCCGTATCTCTAAGAGAATATAATTTCATGGTGTCGGTATTTTGTGAACAGATCGGCTAACTAACAAAAATGGAAACAGCATTCAGAACTTGTTTCAGTGACTGTGAGGAGCACATAATGCAAGGAAGAAATTTGATGTCACAGATGTAATAAAAGTGTTGATGCATTGGATGTTGGGCATTTTAAAATGAAACACCTACTTTTCCGACATAATGTGGAATTCTACTCAGCCCTGGAGCCCCTTGTTACAGCTTCCAGTGTTTCCTCAGTCTGTTATTACATTTTTTCCCCCCATCTTTAAAGAGCTAGAGCTATGCACAACAAGGTGATTCAGCAG
>NW_008824283.1:9882582-9888693 GCF_000699105.1 Pygoscelis adeliae | reverse complement strand
CAGTTTTATGGAGACTGTATTGTTCTCCCATTGTAAGCTTTATACCGACAAATTTTTAAATCATCGTTTCCTTAGTAAATCTAACTGATAGGGCAAAAACGAGATCTTTCTCTTCTGTTAACAGTCCAAATATCATCATTGTTAGTTCTGAAGTTCAGAATGTCCTTTGCTTTTTCTTTTCTGCCCCAATTTAGAGGCCCTGAACTTTTTAGAAATTTGAGATACATCTGAGTTACGCACATAACTGCATTTTTATAGTTAACATTATACAGTTGATTTTAAATAAGCTGATTCTGTATTTGAATTCTGTGAAATAAAAGGAATCTTTATTGGGGGAGAAGTTGTTGTGGGTTCCCCCCCAAGTAATGCAACTTTTTTGACCATCTATATAATAACAGTAATAGTAATAAAATGCCTTTTCTTCCCCCTCACTACCTCAACAGCTTTGTGTTTCAGTCTGTGGTAATTTTTCTTAGACAATTATAATACTGCACATAATGTTCAGCAAAGTATTAAATATATATTTTTAGTATAATTGAAATCGATGTTTTAAACTACCAACTTGATGCTTTGATTTAAATTTGCTTCATGGGAAGAATGTAGATGCATAAGAAACCATTCTCTTGAAACGCATTCTGCCACTTCCCTGTTACCCCGCTAGCAACTCTTACTTTTGTTCTACAGTGAAGAAGCATTTCTGATGAAAATTTTCTTGTATTTGAGCAAATAGTTGGGAAAGATTTGTAAGCAAAGATCTGGTTTATTTTGCAGGAAAATGACCACCTCAGAACCGTTTTTATGGGATTTCTGAGTCTTTGGAGGCTTGCCTTTACCGGCTGCACATGTTGGGCAGACCTTGAGAACCGTACTTTGCAGTCGTGTGGGCCAAACCAAAGACGGGGAAAGAAAAAGGCCCAGTGTCCGGTCAACAGACTGTTAGCTGGTCACAGCTCACCTAAATGCCTACAGCTCTTCAGGGTTACAAGATCAGTGTTGTTGAGGGCTCTTTCTAGAACCAGCCTGTTCAGCTGTCCTTGATATCTGAAATCTCAGCTGTTTTCCAGAGATTTCAGTCTTTGCAGTTTTTTCCCTGTTCTTGCCCGTTGCTGCAGTGTACAAATTCCTACAGTGTGTTTTCTTTTTTCCTAAAAAAGTAACAGCAGCTTGTTCTATTTAGTGATTATTATTTAAATGTTAAATTGGCATAGTCTAGCTTCAGGACTATCTATAGGGTATCTAGTTCCTCACGATGGGCAGATGTGACATTCCAGATTCTTATTAAATATTTAAAAAAACCCAAACAAAACCTGTTTCACTGAGCAGGACATTTAGACATGTCTGCTCACTTTTTTTTATCTCCTTTTGGGGATTTTGATGGTAAAAATATTTTTTTATTATTGCTTTTGAATACTTGTGTAGCCAGTTAAGTTAGGCTGCTTAAGTTTTCCTTTATTAAATTTTTGCTTTTCCTGAGAGAATATTCATTTAATTTGTTACTGAATTTTAAAGAGAACAAAGAGATAGCCATTTTGTGGAAGGATCTGCCTTGTACTGGTTAAGACTTTAAGGCATAAATCTTGAAACCTCCTACTCTAAACAATTTTTTATTGTTTATGAAGGTCCCACAAAGTAGGTTTTATGTTTTAAAGTATGTTTAAGACTGAATCATCAAATAACTTAAAGTTTGAATAATTTTTTTTTTTTTTTGCAGACTGATGACAGCAAAACATCAGTGAGGGATCGATTTAATGCAAGACAGTTTATGTCGTGGTTACAGGACGTTGATGATAAGTTTGACAAATTAAAGGTACATTTCTTTGTCTTTCCACTTTAAAAAAAAAAAAACCTCTAACATCACTATGAAGGTGAGATGAATAAATAGTAGATTTGTATGCAATATCATAGGCTACTGTAGAGGTTTTAAGGGCAACATAAAGGAGGGTCTAGCAGTGTAAAAAAAGTAATATTTGTTGCTGTATAGCTTAATGGAGTAATCTGCGAATTTCTAAATACATAGTGGGGAAATTACTTCCTACCACCAGAGAGGCTCCTAGATATTTTTCCTATTTTCAAACTTGTTGCAATATTTTTTCAAATATTGAAATAACTTCTTTCTCAATTTTAAAATAGACGTGCCTTTTGATGAGGCAGCAGCATGAGGCAGCGGCTTTAAATGCAGTACAGAGACTGGAGTGGCAGCTTAAACTACAAGAACTCGATCCTGCTACATACAAATCTATAAGCATTTATGAAATTCAGGAGTTTTACGTTCCTCTTGTTGATGTTAATGATGACTTTGAATTGACGCCAATATGACAAGTAGCATCTTCTGGCTCACCCTTTCCCTTGGACAACTAGAAATTGAGGTGCAGTGATACACAAAGGTATTTTTCTTTTAGGACAGAGCACTTAATTCTGTGGAATACTACCTTTCTTAATAATTCAGGTGTTCCTTCAGAGAAGTGTGGCACGGGCTCTTGTTCAAACGCAGAAGATGGATGCTAATTTTAAGTCAGTTTCCCAGTAAATGCCATTATCTGTATTTCAAAATTGCCTATAGCTTTAGAGCTTATTGCTGAAAAAGATGACGAAACATGGTGAGTTAACAGCGCTGGAAGCTGTTAATAACTAAAACAGCCACCAAAAAAGAAATGATACTTAAAATCTGCTATAAAGCTTTGTATTATGAAACTTCAGTAACAGTTAACTCCCACAGAAAAATGATGAAAAAGCCTGTGGAAGAAAATGTAAGACTTGGAGGAAAATAGTCTATTAATCTTATTGTATTTTGTGAATTACTGTACAGTTTTCTTTTTGGAAAAAGATGTAATATTGTCTTCATTTCTAAATAATTTATTTTATACATATTGTGCAAATGTAAATAGTCTTGTAATTAATGTTCAAACCTGTATAAAATAGATATTTTAACTGTAAAACTGTTTTTGTCTAATGTTTTATTGGACCAAAGTTGTAGTTTTTATTAAGTGTAGTGTGTTCCTGGTTGGCAGTTCTTTTTTTGTATGGCATGTGTTTGATTTAGCTGCTTGTTTCATCACCATAACTGTAAAAGAATTGAAACTGAACTGTATTGCATGCTTCACAGAACTCTTAATTCCTTTACTTCAATAACTGATACCTAAACAATTGTAATATTTACAAAATCATATTTCACATTAGTCTGCTGTTGTAATGCCATACCTATGACTTACTATACTGAAAATATTTTTGTGTAAAACAAAAAAACCCTTTTGCTCTTATATGGTGGTCTCGTAATAGAGCCTATTTTTTCCAACAAAATGCCTTTGAATGAAGATTCTTAAATTGTATATTGTCTATTTTAATATTAATCTATGGAAGGATATGTAAATAGTTGTAAATATAATGTTTAATAAATTTTATTGGTCATGTTATTAGTTGGAATTTCTTAATATTGTAACACTTGCTGTATCAAATCTTAGCATTCCTGAAGTATGTAAGGAGGCTCAATGAAGCAAAAACAAATTCCCGTGTTATGAAATTTAACACTTTTTTTTTATTCTTAGTACTGTTAATGAGCAGACAGTTAAATATTTATTAGTAGGAGGTTAGATATTCATGAAAAAGATTTGTTGCCCTCTGGTCCATAAATTATTCAAGAATGCTTGGGATCTGATGTCTGTGAAATTACTTCTGAAAGAAATGGGGCTTAGGCAAGAGACCTGGTTACCCGGAAAAGAGATTTAAAGTACTTGGTTTGAACTGATTTTTAATTACTAGGTGAACTACTACAGCGTACTTATTCCTTCTGCTTGTACTTACGCCCAGGGTACCCTTCTTGTGATGGAGAGCAAACGGGCATTGAACAAGAGACTGTATGGACAGTAGGCTCCTTCCTGTGTGCACGTCACTGCTAGTTCTCATCAAGAATAAAGTAATAGTAACTCAAGCATAGTAAAACCGATTCATATGTAGTTCCTGCCCTGTAACTTTTTTTTTTCCACTTCTAATTTGTTAGGTACCTGTGGAAGAAGTTGTTCCTGCTTTTATAGAGGAATATCTTCCTGACATCACTCAGAACTGAAGATGTACTGAGGAAAATGCAAATGCGATATTCTTCTGCAAGTAAAATATTCTTCTGAAAGTAGCTGTAAAATTTTAAAATAATACAGAAATCTGTATTATCTGCTTAAAAAGACAAGGAAAAAATGGATAAAGCTGCAAGGTGTTAACAACTAGTAAGTGGGTGTGAGTTTACTTCCATCAGATACTTAGAGTAATAAAAAGTAGCATACATATCTGGAAGCGGGAGAACCTAATACAGACTTTCTGAAGTATGGGATATGAATAATTAAGAGTATTTCATAAAGAACAGAAAAGATAAACTGGGTCGCAGGAGTGTTGGCTGTGTTAGGCAAGAAGCAGGTGACGGAGGATGGGATGGAGAAGACAACTGGGCGGATTTATAGCTGGAACTTGGTGCAGTTGTACAGTGGTACCTCGGTGCGTGCTCAGAGAGAGCAAGGGCACCCATCAGACCCTACCGGAGCAACAGCTGCGACACAAACCAGGGAGCAGGACGGCGTTGGGGTGCCACGGCAGTTCTGCGCCCCACACGGCAGCAAGAACAGCCCTGCGGGTCTCGCAGGGCTGGGAGGAGGGTGGGGGTTCAAGTGCGTTTACTGTAGAACAAACAGACAGTTCATCCTCCGGAAGCATCAGCAGAAACATTTTTGTGGTAATTTAAAAATATTTTGGCAATATCCCATCCTATAAGGAGATCTGAAGACAGATGTTTCTTAGGGTTAGCCTGTGTTTTCTTTAGAAGGAGAGATGATTTCCTATTGTCAGGGTCTGCGAAACAGATTTTTGGGTTTTTCCATTGCAACTTTAGTTGCTCCAAGAAAGGGGACTGTCCAAGTGTTTCAGTCCCTTAGACGATGATCTCCTGGCTTCTCTGATTTGAATCCAGGGTTTGTTCCAGTTGTGTATTTTTTTCAAGTTTACGCTGTGGGGTGATAGTGTGTTAAGGACACCCTGCCGTGGATTTCCCTCAACAAAGTGGTGCGAGTTGGGAGGGGAGAAGGCGGGATGAGAGGAAATACAGTAGTAACTTCCCCGCTGCCTCCTGGGACGCCCCACAGGGCTGGGAGGAGGGTGGGGGTTCAAGTGCGTTTACTGTAGAACAAACAGACAGTTCATCCTCCGGAAGCATCAGCAGAAACATTTTTGTGGTAATTTAAAAATATTTTGGCAATATCCCATCCTATAAGGAGATCTGAAGACAGATGTTTCTTAGGGTTAGCCTGTGTTTTCTTTAGAAGGAGAGATGATTTCCTATTGTCAGGGTCTGCGAAACAGATTTTTGGGTTTTTCCATTGCAACTTTAGTTGCTCCAAGAAAGGGGACTGTCCAAGTGTTTCAGTCCCTTAGACGATGATGATCTGGCTTCTCTTATTTGAATCCCAGGGTTTGGTCCAGTTGTGTATTTTTTTCAAGTTTACGCTGTGGGGTGATAGCTAGTGTGTTAAGGACTCCCTGCCGTGGATTTCCCTCAACAAAGTGGTGCGAGTTGGGAGGGGAGAAGGCGGGATGAGAGGAAATACAGTAGTAACTTCCCCGCTGCCTCCTGGGACGCCCCAGGGCTACTCCGGGTTTCTGGGCACCTGGCCAGGTTCCTCCTGCGTTTTTCTTCCAGGGACCAAACCTGTCACCTTAGTCCCTTGGAGCATGGCACGTAGGAGGATCAACCACCCACACAGCAGTGTTTCTGAGATCCTGAGCGAGGCTGTCCGAAAGCCCCGGCTCCCTTCCTCATCTACTCCGGGTTTCTGGGCACCTGGCCAGGTTCCTCCTGCGTTTTTCTTCCAGGGACCAAACCTGTCTTCTTAGTCCCTTGGAGCATGGCACGTAGGAGGATCAACCACCCACACAGCAGTGTTTCTGAGATCCTGAGCGAGGCTGTCCGAAAGCCCCGGCTCCCTTCCTCATCAAAGGCTGCCCCCGCCCTCCCCCGAGCCGGCCGCGGGGCTTTCCGCGCCACCTGCGCGGGGCGCAGCAGCCCCTCCGCCGCCGGCTCTTTCTCAGGACAGCGTCTGCTCATCTATCGCAAGGCTCGAGTTCCCCCTCAGCGCC
>NW_008824283.1:9874901-9881478 GCF_000699105.1 Pygoscelis adeliae | reverse complement strand
GCTCCGCTTCTCGGGAGCCTTTTATACAACAGCCGAGCACGGCCCGTTGTCGAAACGATGCGGTGCGGTGTTAAAACACGCCTGGATCGCTCGTCGAGCCAAGCATCGTGCTTGCCTTGGCTTCTGCGCCTGCCCCCACCGGAATGCAACGCCCGATGGGTTTGGACCGCTTCTAGTTCAAGGGAAGCTTTCTTGGCAGTGGGTAGCAGGGAGAGTAAGCGGTGACCCCCTTCTGAGGGGGAAGCTCCCGTGTTCTCCATGCGTGCCCCCGGGTGTTGCGGGGGGGGGCCGGGGTGGTGGGGGGGGGGGGGGTCCCTCCCAATCCTGTGCGGGTACAGATGGCAGTGCGCCCAACATGGGCGCATTTAGTAACTCTTGTAAGAAAGACTAATCTGACACAGGCTTTAAATGTGTGCCTTATTTACACGTCAGCTTGTTTTTCTACTTTTTTAAAGTTTGGATATTGCTCATTGAGCGTGTTGGGGTTTTTTTAGTTCATAAAGCAGAAAAACATTTCTAGATACTGAAAGAAAGAAATCCCGTGCCCCATTAACATTTTTTCTCTCTTATGAGAACAATACAGGCTCACTGTACGCTTGCCCAAACATGGGCTGCCTTTTATTATATATTGGTACGGTGCCTAGTGCAATATGCTCCTCTTTTGACTGGGTTGACATGCTAAGCGCAAGTAAGAACTCACTGGCACACCGCTAGCCGTGCTGTATTTGTAACAAATACCACCTGCCGAGAAGCTGGGTTTTCACAAAGGGAGAAAGGTGGAATGCTTTGAACAAACCCAGTTCTGTCTGTTTGAAGTAGCAGATGCTCGTCTGCGGTTGACTTCAGTCACTTGCGTGTTTCTTGAAAGTATGTTGTTCAAAGTCTCTGGTACCTTTTTTTTTTTTTTTCAAATGTTGGTGTCTGTATTTTTAAAAGACGAAGTTAACGACTTTGTGATTGAATTGAGAGCTAATAGATATCTCACTGTTGGGATGAAAACAACTGTCTGTATACATTAAAGATGACACGGCAACTTAACCTTCCGCGTTGTAAAGGGTTGCTGTATAGCTTTGGTCCTAGACTCCTATGCGTACCTTTAGCCTGGGGAGATACTACGTGAAACCTATCTGTCTGCTTTATGCGTGTACAGAATTAGGTCTTCATTGGTGGGTTTTCTCTTCTGAGGCCTTTTTTTATCGTCACTGCTTGTAGGGTATCCTATTTGATATTGCAAACTTGAGATTGTTCACCTTAAGTTTATTGCAGTTTTAATCCAAAGGTGCAATAGCAGAAAGCTTCAAATAAATAAGTTAGCTGGGGGAGGAGGGGTTGGGTTTGTTGTTAAGCTCCCCAATTTGATCTTTTTTTTTTTCATTTTTTCTTTTTTCCCCTTAAAAAGAATAGTAATCTTTATTGAAGGAGTTGCAAGGGGGAAGGGAAGTAGGATTTAAATTGTGTTCCAATAGCCTTTTCAGTTGCTGGTTTTTATTTCAGTGCTGGTTGAAGTACTTGTGAAAATTGCTCACCTGCAGGAAACATGAGGTCGCAGTACGTCACAGTGCCCACAGTCACTCTCCTTCTGTTCCTGCTGTGGATCCAGTCGTCAGCAGGCTGCAATAAGGCGCTCTGTGCTAGCGATGTCAGTAAATGCCTGATACAGGTACAAGTCGTGTTTCCTTTATTTGCTTTTAAGTGTTTAAGAAACAGTTCTGAAGCTGTGTCTTGAAAAGATCCAGTGATAAAAATAACTGGTACTTTATGTTAAATAGTGTTTTTTTTTAAAGAAGTTAATTATGGTCTCCTGCACATGTAAATGCAGATTAACAACCATTTTATAGATAAGCGCATGTGTATATGGGCATGTTTCTTTTTTTCATGGGAACATTTTCAAGTGGAGGATTATGATTGCTGGGTTATTGCTAGAAGCCACTACCAGTCACGCTGTTAGTTCTCAGTCTCTTTCTTCTTTATTAGTGATACTGTGAACAAGCAGCAGTTTAAAACAGATATTTTGTTAGAAAGGTTTCTGTTGGCAACAATTGGGTTTTTTAAAGATATCTGCAATACCAGCAGTTCAAATGCGCTTACAAAGTTCCCGTATCTGTATGAGATGTTCCCCTTATCTCTTCCCCTTAACTTGCAATCTGCCCACTTTTTTAACTCTCCTGGCCCAGGCAGAGGGTCAGTAGTTGATGCCTGATGGTCTCCATAACATCAGGTTTGTACAGTTGATGAAAAGGTGCCTAAAAACTCACATGAGAGAACTAACATGAGTAGGGGCCTAACTTGTCTCGGAGTCCTGAGGTGCACTTGGAAAAGCTTTTTGATTAGGAGGGACCTGTGGCTACTAATGGTAAGGAGTACCCTGAAAGCATGCAGGTCTACCTTAAAAAAAACCAACCAAACAAACAAAAAAACAACCCCAAAAAACACCAAACAAAATGCTTACAAGTTGAACTTGTAGGCAATGGATGTTAAACTCAAATCCAGCTGCTGCTTTTGACTCACTGTGTGTAATGTCCACACAGTGAAAGAAACAGGCTGAGACCAGGTTGCTCCTCTTACAGCAAGAGTTAAGAGGCATGGAGTGCAGCAGAATGAAAGCGCCTTTTGTAGCGGCATTGCAAGCAGTTCTGGTATCTACCAAGTCTTTGTTTACTGACGGTCTATTGAACACGCTTTTTGACTCCGTATTGGGAAAAAAGGAGCCATCATGGTTAGAATAGAATAGAGTATTTCAGTTGGAAGGGACCTACAATGGTCATCTAGTCCAACTGCCTGACCAATTCAGGGCTGACCAAAAGCTAAAGCAAATTATTAAGGGCATTGTCCAAATGCCTCTTAAACACTGACAGGCTCAGGGCATCGACCACCTCTCTAGGAAGCCTATTCCAGTGTTTGACCACCCTCTCGGTAAAGAAATGCCTCCTAATGTCCAGTCTAAACCTCCCCTGATGGACACACCTTTGAACCATTCCCACGTGTCCTATCATTGGATCCCAGGGAGAAGAGCTCAGCACCTCCCTCTCCACTTCCCCTCCTCAGGAAGCTGTAGAGAGCAATGAGGTTGCTCCTCAGCCTCCTCTTCTCCAGACTAGACAAACACAGAGTCCTCGGCTGCTCCTCGCAGGACATGCCTTCCAGCCCTTTCACCAGCTTTGTTGCCCTCCTTCGGATGCATTCAAGGACCTTCACATCCTTCTTAAATTGTGGGGTCAGTTGCACCCTCTTTAAAAGAAACCATTCTTACTGCCTCTTTGTAGATTGGAAATGCAAAAGCAGAGAGCACAAATATCATATGCCGGTAATGTGCTAATATGTTTACTGTAAATGTATGTTCACAGTCTGAAAAGTGATGCAGAAGTGGCATGAAGCATTTCCATGTTTACTTCATTCCATTGACTTCCGTATAAAATTTGTCTGATTTACAAATAAAAATACTTGCCGGATTCATTAATCCATCCTGTGGAGTGAAGTCTGACTGTAGGCTGAACTGTCTTCTTTCTGGCTTCTGCGCTGCCGTTGCTTTAAAAGAACAAAAAAGAAATTGCCGCTACTTCTAACTCAGCCATGGTCTGTAGAATTGTTAAATACGGGAGCAAGCAGAAGGCTTTTGACTTTTACATTTTCAAAGACAATGTCAGTGGTTTTGCTGGTATGTTGGGCATTGTGCACTGTGACAAACTGATGCACCTACAAGTTCCTTCTTCCGCATTTTTTTGTATCACCTCTGGGCCTGAAACCTTTAAAAAGTAAGATGCCAGTTATGGCTGGATGTACGAGGCACTTAAATAGCAAGCACAGTGGTACAGACGTGTTGACACATATTCAGGAGAAAGCAGTTGGTCCAGATGAATGGGGATGAAAGGAAAAACAGGGAAGATTTATTGTCTCCTTTTCCTCTACTGCTAAGAGAGTCCACCATCCACAAAAATAAAGACATCTCCTTCCCACTTACCTTTTATCAGTCAAGCTTGAGACACCCATCATTTAAACTTTATTTTTACGAGCTAGTCTGAAGAGAGTACAGCCCAGGAGAAGTGGAGCTAATGCTGCTGGAGTCCTTCCTCGGCTGGGAATAAGGCGGCTGAGGTTCAGCGCTGCATGGAGGTGGCTCACATGACTGTGCTTTGCTTGGATTATGTTGGCGTCTCTGTAGTGACACAGCCCTGTGCATGCAAAGAGACCCCTGTACTGCTTTACTCATTGTAGGTGTGTTCTATTTTAATTTGTACAGCCCTTTTTAAAGCATTTCCCTAAAATCGTACGCAATTGTCCGAGACCCTAAAGTAACCCAGGCCATGTGAATTGTGTACAATTATGGGGGAATGTCGCTGTTCATTTTCACCGTCTGGCTGCTCTCTTCCTGCAAACAGGCCTGACATACCAGTCAGTATTCATTCTTTACAGAAGAACAGATCAGGTCAGACTAGTCTGATTGTGGATATGAAGACTCCTAAAGCTTTGACTTAAAGCATTTGTCATCTTTCTTCTTGGCTTTTTTTTTTTTTTTTTAATCTTCAGCGTTGTTGTGGCAGAAGCGCTGCACTGCTTGTTTTATTTTGTGTTTATATATATATATATATACAAGTAGAGTATACCCATGTATTTTTTTACCCCTCTAAACTCTTCCTTCTGGAGAAATCTGAACTTAAAAATAAGTTACTGTCTTGAGTGAGTTTGCTTGACTATCGCATGACATTTTTCCCTAACCTATTTTTATAACTGTTCTAGTTTGGCAAAATCTGTGGCTTGAAACCAAGATAATGTCACTCGGAGACAACTGGGGGAGCAAACAGAATGTGAATGTTTGTCATCTGCATCTGCGTGCAGAAAGTGAGGCTGACTGTCTTAGAGACATAATGAGACAAAAGACCTGCTCTCTCAAAAAGCATGCAGTTAACATAAATATTTTTGCCAGCATGGCTAGAAGTCAGTACAGTCATTACTGCCACTCCTTAGGAGCTGCTCTGCTTAAGGGTGGTCCCTACATAAATATTTATTTCGTTAGATCCAGAACAGGGCATGAGATCAACAACTTGCATGCATTCAGCTTTCCTTTTACATCTTGAGGCTCTAGCTTCATTGGTGCTCTCATAGTCTACTTCTTATTTTTCTGTAGGCAAAGACCTATAAGAAAGTAGTTTCAGGCAACTCTCCACATAAGCTTAGCCTTCGCAAAAAACCTTTGTGGCTTCCTGTAGTTGTTGAAGGAGTTGTGGAGAAGACTTTGGAGTGTAGACAGAGTGGGACCGCAAAATTAGTTCCCTTGAAGACTTTGGATGTAGCGCCTTCCCATGTCTCTGGGATTGGGGGCACTGAAGTCAGTAACTGACTGTTACCTTGCTTTTCAGGTAGGCCACCAAGCCCTGGTTGCACATGATGTGCATATTGCAGTATTTATTCTAGGACATCTGTTGTTGACTCGGACGCATGGGTTGTTTTGATGTTTCCATGTGTGGAGGAGATGAGAAGACCGGTTACGGTCGCTGGGCGGAGTGGATGCGTATATTGTGTCCTTGCAACATGGAGGAAATCCTTGAAGGCAGAAACCTCTAGGATGGGACGTTCCCACAATTGTTCATAGTAAACGGGTTTGAGGCGAGTCCCAGGCTGGCTTTTGCGGTGCAGAGCTACCTGCAGTAGTCAGGCCTGGGTGGTACGTCCGCGTTCTGCTGGAAGCCGAGCTTTGCTGTCTCCTCTGCAACAGCCCTTTAAACTACTGTCGTACGTAGGAAGCAAACGGTTCTATAGTTCAGGCATGGATTTCAGATCTTTCTAAAGCGGGGTTGTTTTCCGGAGAATACAGAGTTTTCTCTCCCAAACACTACATGCCTGCAGCCACCTTGGCTGGTGCAGTGTCGTTCTGATTAAAATCTTTCTTCATCTTTGTCTTCACCTCCTGTTAATCTTGTGTACAAACTTGTCAGCTTGAAAGGATTTCCAAGACTTTTTAGCCCTGTGGTATGAAATAAACACCACTCCTTAACTTCAGGGCTTAGGCATCTAAAAATTACTTTCAGTGTGTATGTTGTAGCTGTGATACGTAACGCAGTTGGGTTAACAAAACAGTTCTGGCTGGTTTGCTTCCAGGAGATTTTCTGTTATTAAACTGTTCTAGGAAAAAAAAATTAGCTCTTTTTCTTTCACTCCCCCTTCCAGTTAGCAAAGATGTCGCCAGTGCCTTCGGGTCCTGTTTCTCACTGCACCGAGAAAATAGTCTCTGTCATTTCAAGAAAGCTTTGAAAAAATGTAGATGTTAAACACCTTGTAAAAATCTTTATTTGCTCTCCTGAGCAGAGGTATCTTTATTGTACAAACATGCCCGCTTCCTATTTAATGCTGTATTTTTAGACTGAGAGGCTTATTTCTTGCCTAGCAAACTACATTCTCCGGTACACCTTCAGTAGTTCAGCTTGGGAAGTTGCCAAGTTGACTTATGAGTAATACTTTCTTCCACTGACGCCTCACCACCCCCAGCTATCAACAAGGAACGTTTCTCATTCTGCCTCGCTTCACCCACGTCTCATGTAAGCATTCTTTTAAAAAGATGTATCCTGTACAAGTATCCAGTGTG
>NW_008824283.1:9872645-9874777 GCF_000699105.1 Pygoscelis adeliae | reverse complement strand
TGCAAACACATATGTGGAAAAACATACAGCTATTGCCCTGAAGAGACAGCCGAACTCTGAGAAGGGGGGAGCTGGAGAACTGTGCAGAAAACTAATCAGGTTGCTCTTTCTTCCCTCCTCCCCCTCCAAGTTAAAAAAAAAAAAAAAGTAAAAAATAAAAATAGAAAATAAAATTAAAAAATTACACTGCTCATAAGCCCTTCCTATAAAAACAAAGTTGTTAAAATACTGGTAGGTATAGTGATGCTATGCCAAGCTAGTGCTTACATGTATCAAAGCTAAGCAGAATTTTTTTTATTACGTTGCAAATGTATAATTTAAGGTTACATTTAATTCAGTGAGAATACACTTCTTAGACTCACACAGTGCAATCTATAAAAGTGAAACAACTTAAATTTAGTGAATTTTCTGGCTTTGATTCATACATTACGTTTAATAGTTTACGGAGAATCGCCTCCTCCCACACACTGGCTTGTTGGTGTTGCAATGTCTTAATAAGTATGAAGTTGTTTGCCCAGTTTTACTGTTGAAGAACGAATATACAGGATATTTTTCATGCTAATATGTATTAATATTATTCCCTGGCCAAGGTAACAGTATTTTACTCGTTGTTTTTGAAGTTGTTTTATTCAGGTTTTTTATTCTTAAGGCTGACACAATCTGTTTATCAAATGGTAAGATAAATATTTTAGAAATGCGTCATTCATTCACATAAGTCATCTTTCTAAGTTGGTGGTGCCTCCTCTTGTGGAAAAAATTGTATATTTTATTAATGAGCCTGTTTTTCATCTTTCACTTAGAAACAGCATCGTAATAGGTGACATTAATAAACTTTGAGGATGAAAAAGTAGAAAATCTTGGTAGTTTTCCACTCTGTAAATAAAAACTGAAGACTTACTAAGGCTGCATATTGCAAAAATGCATGTGGAGCAGGAGTTCACGCTTGATCACTCAGCAGGGCAAACAGTTCACATTAAACTGTGCAGGCAACAGCATTTCTCAGCATTACGTAGAACGTGCAGTAGTTTGGGAATTTTGTTTCTTTGCTAGCTTCAAGATTTGTGATCTGGGATGAAGTGAATGGAAAAATAACAGATCAATGCATTTAGCCTGCATTAATACATTGTAGCATGTCTGCAAGCAGGTTTGGGGGTTTGTTCCGCTTTTGTCCAGAACTGGGAGCCCTGCAGCTTCATTTGCTGTATTCTTAAGCCCTGTCCCTAGCCGGACCTCGCTCTGGCCTGCCCTCTGAAGTGCGCTCTTCGGTCTTCTGTGGGCCCGCGTGAGTTGATGCAAGAGAGGGGTGATTGCTGCGCAGCTCAACAGGCTGCGGACGTTTGCAGTTGCCAGTGTGGCAGAATAAAGAGAGAAGGGGGGTCGTGCACTATCGGGTGCATCTCTGCGCCTTGCCTTGCCTAGCAAACGCACTGCTGATGTTTGCGTTGATCCTGTAAAAATGCTCCCTTTCTTCCCTACCTGATGCTTCTTAACAATAGTAGGCAAAAAATTACTTAAAAAGTGGAGTTTTGCCTCCTCGGCTTCTTCCTAAGGCGCCACAAAAAGACATTGCAGGTGATGTTTGTGTCTGCCTGTAAGGAGTGACCCAGCTGTGGTTACCTAGGGTGGAGCCTCGAGTGGCGACTCCAGGTTAGGAGAATTTCATGCCAAACCATCTTCTTGCCCTTCCCTCCTGTCCGCGTGCATCTCCTGACCATGCTGCGGTGTGTCCTTCCCCTGCCTCTGGAGAATGGGATCAACGAGTGGGGATGGACATCGTCTTCTCCCTGGTCCGGTGCGTAGCAGAGATTTGCCGATGGCTCTTCCAGTAAAGCTGGGGGTGGGAAGGATCCCGTGGTCAGTGTTTCCAGTAACGGCATTTTAGTTTCTCACCAGTTATGCGTAACGTAATAGTTAGACAGATATCATCAAAACCAAATTCTTAGGCAGGACAACCAAATGTGACTTCTTGACTGTCCATGTTTTGCACTACGATGTAATTCAAGCCCATATATTATCATCATGTAGCCACAGTCTTTTGGCTGAACTGGAATTACTAATATGGATTTGAGCTAGAGGGAAGGAGACTGCTTCGTTTTTAGATTTCCTTCATCCATGTGGGCTATTTCCATGCT
>NW_008824283.1:9870426-9872628 GCF_000699105.1 Pygoscelis adeliae | reverse complement strand
AGCAGGACTGCTAAACCAGCACCTTCAGGTTTAGGTAACATTGAGAGAAAAGTTTGGCTTCTTGCTTCCATGCCTTTTCCGTTTTTCTAGCTTAATAACGGTTAAAGAAAAATGCGTGTGCATACCATTTCACTTTCTAGGGGCTCCAGAAGTGTTGGAAGTATCCCAGGTTGTCAGCTGGGGGGGAGGAGGGAGAGGGTTGTTTTCATAATAGCAAAAATGAATCAGCAGGACCTGGGGAAAAAAAATACTCTGGTCACCAATATTGCAGACGGAGAGCAATGTGTAACAAGCATTCAGAGATGCACGAAATCCTGTGGTCAGGTGACTTAACCAAATAAGTTCCTTTTAGAATCCACGAATAGGTGTGATGGTAGATGTCGTGTATGTTCTTCAGTATGCACATGCTGCTTATAGTAACTTCCTTTTTTAACTAAATTACAACGTATGCACACTATTTATATATAAAGAAACATCCTTCTTTGAATTTCCTGTTGTGATGGCAAAAACATTCAAAGAACTTGTAGATTCAGGCATACACAGAAGTGCACACACCTTTCCCATGAATAGGTTTTTCTTCTCTTTTAAATGCTGACTTCAGATTTGTCTTTAGAATTTCACCTTAAAAAAAAAGAACTTGCAAAAGATCCTTTTGTAAACTAAGATCGGTTCTTTGGCTGGAACTATTTTACTGTTTAATCACTGTATTAGCATACTAAGCTTTTTTAATGCTGTAATTTGAGTTGCGGCTTGAGGAAGAATTGCTGTGCCGTGTTAGCATTTTACATCTGGGGTTGCTGTGGAGTAATGAGTTTCTGTTGTTTTTAGGAGCTGTGTCAGTGCCGTCCTGGGGAAGGGAACTGTTCCTGCTGTAAGGAGTGCATGCTCTGCCTGGGCACACTTTGGGATGAGTGCTGTGACTGTGTTGGTAAGTTTGCATTTGTTTGGGATTTTCTTTTTTTAAATTGCTTCCTCCTGCCACATGCTGAGCTCACAGTCTTATAATAGAAGTAAAACATCGGGGCAGAATCTGTGCTTTAAACATCCTACAGCTCATTCTGTGGGTACGGAATAAATGACTGTGGGGAACCAAATATTTGAAGACTGAATCTGCTCTATGGAGTGGGGGGTGGCAGTAGTCCAGATTTTGCTTGGTTAATGTCATTGTAACTGACTCTTAATTTTGTCTCTAAAACATAAACTCCTTTTTGAATTGTCATCTTGAGGAAACTACGCAGCACCTGCTTCATTGATTTGGATGCTGTATGGAGGTTTCTAACTGTAAAGTGGATTGACAGATACCGCACAGGGACAATTTTAGGTTTGAGTTCCCTTGTGAATCCTTGGGACTAGTAGTAAATGTGGATGGTGCAACGTTTTCATCGTTCTTTTATTTGCAACAAGAGCTCTTTGTGGAGGGTAAGAAAGAGGCATACAAGTTCTTACTGTAGGATTAGATGACAGTCCTAACAAGAACAGCATTACTACTAACAGGTAGTGTTCAGAGTTTCCAGATCTGCAAGTGAATGCTGCCCCTGCTTAGAGAGGATATATTCTAGTTCCGTCTCGTGTTTTAAATGTACTGAAAGCTTCATCCTCCTGTGGTTGCTGTAAGTCTCCCTCTGCTGCCATTCAAAATCCACCTGGCTTCCATGAAAGCGATGCGTCTTGAGTGTTGTACCTGCTCTGAGTTTCTCTGGCTGGCTGGGTCTTCTCTGAATTCATGAAGATGATTAGCTTCAAAATGCTCCTTTTCAGTGCAGTCCATTGCTTTTCCTGTTCCATCATGATGTGAATACACCTTCTGACACCCTGCTTTTTGCTTGGTTCTGGCTAGCTTACCTTTGCTTTACTGTCTTTCAGTAAGCAGTGGAGTGGCATGGTCCTGCGCATGTGTGATTCTTCCCAATGGCATAAAGTATTTTCAGCCCCTGCACCTGTGGAGGATACACATTTAGAAATAGGCCTTAGAGTTTGTTTTTCCTATTTGATGGGAAATCTTTTAGTGGGCTCCTTGAAAAGTGAAATACATATAGATCTCCTTTTTTCCCCATCCCCTTTGCCCTTTCAATGTCGTCTTGATTTTTGTAATGTAATACTAAAGTGTGCTGTTGTCATGTTCAGCCACAGGGGTGGGGAATAGGATAATAGGTTATTTCCCTAGTTCAGAACTGTTACCCGCTGTAGAAAGCAAGGCTTACA